>NW_013667602.1:51406-54618 GCF_000517525.1 Limulus polyphemus
GGGGGTGCTTAACTTTTTTCCAGGTGTATATAAACACATTTTGAAGAATAATACAAAAATAGCAAGTAGAATCCCCTTCCAACATGACCTAAACTTTTTGTTTTAAACATTAAATATTATTATATTTGATTTTCTGATGTTTAAAAAGTTTTTCATAATTGTGATAATGAAATTTTGTGACCCAAGACTTAACAACAACAAAAAATTAATTAATAGATATGACCTCTGTACTATCCTGACCATTCACCACGATGATCAACCAAGTATGATGCAAAAGTAATAAAATGATCAATTTCTACCAAAAAAAAAGAAGCAAACACACACCAAGTTCTACATGACTATAATTTTTTTTTTTTAAAACATATTGTTAAAACAATTACACCAAAATATGTTCATGTAGAAATTTTATTTCATCTAATTTACTAACCTGCAAAATGCCTGGTTTTTCTGGCTATTTCCTCTGGTAATAACATAAACAAAGTCATTCGTAAGCACGAATGGGACTCTTTCTCTTCGAATTCCAAATTTTTCTTTGAAATTTCCCAGAATATGTCCAAAATCTATATGAAACAACTGAAAACAAACAAACAATAAAACCAATTGAAAGTGCTAAAAACAAAGCAGGTAAAAGATAAAAATTATGATGACAGAAAATATAAAAAATAAGTTAGAAAATTAAAATTGCTTATTCTAGCTTGCAACTCATAACATGAAACTATATATATATATATATTTTACTTTTATACATTGATCAAACAATCATATCCCTCCAGAAGGTGTTGAATACTAAAACACAATTAATACACTGCCACCAAGTCAACCTTCATTAAAATCTAATTTATTAATGTAGAATACAGTAGTCCCTCTTAGATACGACTGACCTATCTGCCATGATAAAAAAATCATACCTGACAGGAAGTTGTTATTCAAAAGATCAATAACCAGATAATGAACGACCGAGTTCTAGCTGTGCCAGTCACTATTGCCAAGGCTTGAGCCTAATGGTTTATATACTATATAGGTAATCAGATGATGTAGCAAACTGGTATAATAATAATAATACTTATGATGGATAATAGTTCAAAAAAGATAACTTAAAAGTGTTTTGTTTGCATTTTATGTAAAATAACTTATCTTGGATCAACCGTCCAAAAACAGGAATGTTCATAGCTCTCATGTCACAAAATTAACCAAACATTAGGTTATTAAGTTCTTGATTTAAGGTTTTACGCACTTTGATAACTTTCATGCTTGAATTAGAACTGCTTTCCTACAACTCCATAATTTTAACTTTATTGCCAACAGTTGTTTGAACATGCATTCTGCCAACCTGCATTTCAGCAGCAATATTAATACATTTGGCATCCTTTTCATTCTTTTTGATGACTTCAACCCTTTTTGGAGAGTGAGGTGTTTACATTTTCACTTTTCTTGATGCTTTCTGAGACAGAACCAATCTTTGTACAAAAATACGATTTATTCTTCAATATGTGTGCATATTTATACAGAAAGCTGCAGATTAACTATTCAATGGGAGAATTACTTACCAATATCATGCATCATCTGACTCAAGAAAACATGCATTCTGACTGCTGATTGGCTGGTGAGGATTTTCCCAGCTTGCACCATGGTCTCAATTTCATGGCCAAAACACTCACATGTCAACTGTTGTAAATCAAGCACTAATTGCTGTTGAAATTATCAATTTTTTCGGACTACATTGAATAATCAAGGTTAGAGATATTCATAATTTGAAGAATATTACATAAAATATGAAAATTTCCCAGCCTTCATATTCTTTTTCATTGTGTGATGTGGCATCTAATCACTCACGCATTGCAAACATGAACAAACTACAGTTGAATTATCACCAATTCAGATTATAGTACATACATGGACATGTAAAATCAAATAAATGAACACATAACACACACAAGATGTTTATATGTTTTTATTGAAATGAAGAAAAGTTGCTATAGAAAGATCATTACCCGACCTCCTGCCCTAAAAATCATGGTTGTATGGTGCATATGTCAGGAAGTTGTTCATGGAAGGTCAGGTCAATGTAAAATCATTCTGTGCACAGAAAAAAAGTTGTATCTATAAGGAAATTGTTATTAGAAGATGTTGTATCCACCAGGGTCTACTGTATTAAGGAATTTTTCTTATTTTGTTGTGGATTGATAGAATAAGAGAGTCCACTAAAATATTCAGATAAACATTCTTATAATGCAGAGACTTCAAGATTATTAAAAATAAATTTCTCCTACTTTGGGTTTGAAGACACCTTTGCTTTTGGTGAGACTACTATCAAAAACATTTTGTTTAATATAGAATATCTCATTACTAAATATTTCCTAACCAAAAATTTAATACCTGTCCATTTGTTTTCACCATGATGTTGTCACTGTGTCTGTCTGCTATTCCAAGAACATAAGTTGCCACACAGTAACCAGCACAAGAAAGGGTAAATTCTTCCACTGCTTTATTAAGACTATAAGACAAGTAAAGTTTTAGGTCAAATTAAATAATGAAATATTCATAAAAGAAATGGTTCTTTCTATGTATTAACAATTGAAAAATGAAAATAATAAAAGCCATTAGTGTCTATTTAGAAAAATCAGTTTAATCGAAACATAAATGTTTTACCTTTGAATATAATACTTTATGAAGAATTTGAAATTTAAATGGTAATGTTCACCAGTTCAGTTGCATAGGGGAAATGTCCAAACTTTATGCTCAAGCATACAAAACATCCAATGTCAAGACAAAAAAAATTTTTTTTTGCCTTTTTATTAGTGGTTTAAATGCAAAGAAATGCTCATGACCTCTTCATGATCTATCATTATTAGAAAATTAACCCACCGAACTAGATTGAAGAAACAAATATATCAGTAAAACTGGATATTAACTCTTGACTTGTCAATCAAGAATCAGATGGTCAAGGATGATGAGTTTAAACAATTCAACCATTTTGTTGGTGTGAACATGCTTTATAGTCATTATGAGAAAAACATATACACTGGATAGGTGAAGTGAAGAAAATGGTTGATACTTTTCACCATAATACAGGTTCAGCTTATCTCTCTTTGGTTAACTTGTGTTCAGGGTTACTGAGGAGAGGAATTCTCTGAAACTAGTATAACCCAATAACACACGTTGATCAAAGTGTAGATTGAACTGGACCTCCCTTAAACTTAAACTTCAAAATT
>NW_013667602.1:54628-60902 GCF_000517525.1 Limulus polyphemus
TTAAACTTAAACTTCAAAATTAAACAGTTTTCGGAATACTAAGTTTACTTATTTTAAACAATACAGTCTGCTGAAACTTTCAGTATGATTACTATATTGTGTTGAGATGGAGTGAAGCAACATCACTAATAACTTTTGAGAGAAAGAAAGGAAGAGGGTATAATATGTCAACTACTATATATCTACTTTATCCAGTGCTGATGAGCCCTTTTTCCCAACATAAGGCCCCTCAGGCTGGTTAGGATATGATAGACATAGTAGTGGTTGAGATTCTGTTTATATTAAATAAAACTGCTTGACAAAACTGTTACAGTGTTAGCTGGACTAAGTAGTATGTGTATGTGTGTGTGTGTGGGGGGGGGGGGGTCACTATTAAAAAACTTGAAAAGGCTTGTGTAAAAAACACACATACACAGAAAATATATATAACAAGAAGCAAAAATGAAGCTAAACAAAACGAGTAAATCACACAATCTTGATAATAAACATATAAAAAAAACAAAAGATAAAAAAAGGGGGAAAAAAAAAAGAGATAAATCTTTTCAGCTTTTGGTTACAAAGGCTTTCCGAAGTTTCCAAATGTTTCCAGGATCCCAATTGACTAAGAATCCAAAACATAGTTGGTAAGAAATGAGAACTTAAGATTACTGCCTATTTTCCAAACACTTATCCAGAAACCGCAAGAGATTCATAAGAAATATATTATGAAGATGAATATCATGAAAAAAAAACCTGTGAGCCAAAAATAAGTAGCAGTCGAAGTTTATATTCATGTAAAGATTCAAGAAATTCAACAAGATAGGTGAAAAACTATACAGAAGAAAATAAAGATAAAAGATAAAAAAAAAAAAGAAGAAATTGCTGAGTATAAGCATTACTTAACAGGATGACTTGATCCAGAATAAAATTTCATAGATTGCATCATAACTAGGACTATCACAGGAAGTCCTAAGGTACTGAAAGAACTGAGACTAATGGCTAAACAAGTGAACTTTTAAAGACCCTCCAATATGACTAAAAATGGAACATGACAAATATTTTTAAAAAATCATAAATTTTCAAGTCAAAAAATCAATGGCATTTCACCACTCTAAAGAATATAATGCTATTAAATTAAGTATTCTGTTTAGTCCAAAGGAATGATTGACTTAAAACTGACCTATTTTCATCAGGATTGTGGTCTTTAAGCCATGCAAGTAATGACCCTTTCTTGAAAGCTGAAGTAGCTGAGAAGCCTTTCTCTTTCTGAATATTGGCAATTGTTTCAGCATTCAAAACAACTTCAATCAGCCCCTCATTGTAATCTGTCGAAATACACTGGTAAGGGATCATCCTAAAAAGCAACAATATTCAAAAGGTATTTAATTTTTTTACTGTTGATTGAAAATAATGCATTAATACATAGAAGAAACTGAAATTAGGGAATTAGCTGTTTGATTTACATTTTGTTCTTTAGTAAATCTTAGACTACTCATAATTTTTGAAAAGTCTTTGCCAAACCTTTTTCTTTTCAATGAATCATTAATTTTTATTTGATATGTCATGGTTTCATAACCACAATTACATCAGACACAAAAACATGTCTTAAATTAAAAATCACAACATTACAATATATATATATATGTATATATATATATATGTGTCTAAAAGCAGGACACATTACATAATGACCCACCTTATGGCTTGTTCCCTGGTGTTTAATGTTTGTTTTGAGACTGCATTTTTTGTTTGTTATTTTTGTTGCTTTCTTCCCAGAAAACTAAATAACTACACACATACACATAAATACATACATAAACACACAGTACTGGAGATAATTAATGACAAAGTGAATAAATTGGTACAAAATGCAAATATTAGGAGTTTGTTTCCGCTCTACTATATGAAAATGAGCTTCACCAGAGTTGATAGTTTACAACGTGACTGAGTGCCATTCAACCAATCAATACCATACCAGCATAATGCCTGTAAAAGACATACACTTATACTTTTCCTAGCAGTAGAATGCACTCCTGTCTCCCAGAAGAGAAATGCTATATGTTTAAAAAACATGTAAAAATCAAAGTTTTGGTTGGTGAAAGCTACGACATGTGAGATTGAGGTAAAATTTCATGTACCATTAAGAAATGTATGAAAATTGTGAAGAACGTACAGAAGTAGTTGAAGTATAAAATTACAACTCTTCAAAACTGATATTAAGTAACTTAAGGTATGCTCTTTATAGATGACAATCCATTATAAACCTTGCCACTGACCTAGCTCTAAGTACAGCTGTGAATATTATATCCTAAACAGTAAAATACACATTAGAACAAAGTAGCCTCAATGGATGTGTACCTTCTCAAAAACCACTCCTTAGGAGAGATAACTAAACTGAAATGGCAGACTGCACATAATGGGATGAGCAAAGTTTACGGATATTGCTCTTTACAGACAAATCCAAACCGTCTGGTGGCAGGAATCAGTCTCATGGTCAATATATAACATATACAGCAAAGTATGTTGGGGGGATATAAATTTGGGCTGTGTGTCAACCAATCGTTTTGGAGGTGACAGTACTGACACCATGCATCTTCCTGCAAGGCTGTGATTCCAAGTATGCAAAGCTATTTGGAGGAAAGGAACACAATGGACTACTTTCGACCATGGCTTGGCCTGTATAATCTTATATGGAAATTGAAGTCAAAAGTAATCAAACAATTTGGATAAATTGTGTGGAAGTAATACAGGACATTGGAATCAATGCCTCACAATCATACTTTGATACACTTATGGTAGCATAATAATAATAAGATTTATTCATATTATTCATGTTGACAAATAGATGCTAAGGTAGCAATGAGACTATGAATGCCATGTCAGGATTTTTTTATTCTCAACGTTTCAACTACAAGTCTTCTTCAGTAAGCACTAGCTTGTACTGGGTTCAAGTTTGCATTTTTTTTACAAATTAATTATATAAATTTCTTCATAAGCTCCCATTTCAGTTTCTCCAGCACAGATTTCTTCACAGATTTGATAAACTAAAGCATAAAATATATTTCTATAAACACAATGAAAAGTTTATGTAAAAGAAATCATCAATGGAGGGATGTGAAATATATTTACTTATTTTTGTTTATATACTCTTTGTGGTCTAGTTGACATTTTGTTTTGCTACAAGGTGAAATCCCTTCTTTCTTCAATTTCATTTTTGTTGTATTTAGTAATCTTCACAGGTTTTTCAGTTTTTTGATAAAATTACTTTAAAGTTATTTAAAGCTTTTTTAATTTTTTTATTGTCTACTTCCTCTAATTGTTTTTGAATATACTTATAATCTATTTGAGCATTTTGGAAATATGCATAAATTAATGGAATAATAGTTTTGTCTTCCTCCACTTCAGTATCATTTTTTATAAAAAAATTTCTTCTGTTATAGTGAAACCTCTTTCAACTACTGTATTTGGCTAATGGCAATTCCTTTTTTTAAATTATTTAAAAAACTGATACATTTAGTTGGCAGTGCTCAGGATGGTTACCAAAAAAATCTAAATATCTATACGAGTTAGTGGATTTGTAGTAAGTGACAGTTATTAACTCTCCATTTTCCTTATCTTTAAATAAAACACCAAAAAAAGGTAAATTGTTATTACTCATTTAAAAGGTTAATTGTGTATTCATCATATTATTTAAAACCATCATAAATTTTCCCACATTGTGGAGATTATTCCAAATTAAAAACAACCATTGAAATATCTTTCTCATGCTACTCTTAAATAATTCACACATTCAAAACCAAAGTGATTTTAAAGGGTATTAAATGTAAGCATGTCGAACTATCCATGATTAAAGTAGCATATAAGTTGGGGTAGCTTTAATCTCCAAACCCATAAGTTTAACTTTAGGTAAAAAACTAGTTCCTTGAATAATACTTTTATTTCATTCCACTCCAGGTTTTTGTTTAATAAGTTTAATATTCTAGTGATCTCAACAGAGAATATTCTAATTTTTCTCAGACTATCTTTTGTGAGAGGTTGCCTTTCCTTATTATTTTATTTTCTTTGATTTCAAAATCTTTGCCTGCTGGTTTCTTCAAAATCAAGTTCAATGTAATTCACTGTCACCATTCTTTCTTGGTTAATCAATTAATTTCTAGATATACTCCTTCACATTTAGAGATGACTAAAGGGTCTATGGGAATTCACTAGCTAATTACATTTAGGAGATAACTCCTTCATAAAACTAAAATCTAGCTTTGAACCACCTACAGGAAATTTTATGTATATTTTAAGATTTATAAAATAAATAACAAAATATGTAGAGCATTATATGTAACCCAATTGTATTTCTTAATGTATGTGATGTGAAGAGAACTGAACATGTGATGAAATAAATAAAAGAAAAATAAACTGCAGCATGCATACTTGCACAGACTAGATTACAGTCGATACTTCGACTAGTCTACGTTTAATCTCACAGCTTTCACTTTCTTGGTATTAATCTCCAAAATGTGTCTTTATTTGACAATCTCTTAGTATAACTGAATCAAGAAAGCGCATTTCAATTCTAGAGGTAAACTCAGTTTAGTTGTTCAGTCAATAGTGTCACATTATTATCCTTCTTCTCTCACAGCATTGGTAAGTTGTAACACATAGGCCTTGTTAATTTGGCCAACACAGGACATTACAGTCACTAATCCTTTCAACATGGATGCTATATGTTATTGTAATATCCTTCAGGCAGAATAAACATTATCTACAATAGAAATCAAAGAAACAAAGCAACTAGAACAAGACAACTTCAATGAGTTTCTGGACCATGTGGATATGCTAAAATTGCATCTAAATTAAATGAATAAAAAAATTTAGAAATTCCCATATAACTAAAAGAAGAAAAAGTATGATATTCCTTCATATCCCACTTGTAATTCTTTTCAAAGTTAAAAATTATTTTATTAACAACTGAACAACAAAAACTAAAGAATATGTTAAAAATATGTGTAATGAATCTTTGTAACCATCAAATTATTTTCTGTTGAAAAATTTATTTAAAAGATATAATTTAATTTCATGGTTTTACCGAAAATCTAAACCTTCATCTTTCCACATTTTGTCCATAATGCGAATCATCTGCAGTGTTAGCATATCCTGTCGTAAATCTAAAATCGAAGTAAAAATATTTGAATAACACAGAATTAGATTCAAACTTTCTAGTCAGTGGCGTAGCAAGAGGAGGCAGTGTGAATGGGGGCAAAATTTCCTCTGGCCTATAATGCCTATTAATTAATAATTATGCCCTCCCCTAGGACATAGCGCAACTGCCCTACTTTAAGTAAATACGACACAGTGTGACGTTATTTGTGTGTATTACGCTTGCTGTTTTAACTTTTAAAAGCCGCCCACTGAAATACAGTGAGATCTAATTGACTTACAGAAGAAAATTACACTATTCCATCATTCATCTGTAGATCAAATACAAGTCCTAGAGTACAACATACAAGTAAATGTATGGTCAACAAAAAGAAAATACGAGATTGATGTAACATATTAACTGGTGTGCAAGATTAGCAATATATGCAACAGGCAAGATCTAGATCTAGTAAACATTATAGGCCTAATGTAGTGGTTTGTAATTGTATTGGCTGATTGTAAATCATGTCTTACACCAACTAATGTAATAGACTTTAGGTCTAATTGCAGTTATAATTTTATTTCTAGACCCTAGGTTCATCATCATACAAATTGTAGCATATATTATAGGCATACTTAGACCTATAATAACTATTAAATTAGGCATTGCACTGGGACAGATCTAATGACTAAGTTAATAGATGTAACATTTGTTCTAAAAGTTAGGCCTAATAAATCTAAATCTAGAATTGATGAGGCAGGGTTATATCTAGATCTGTGTAGATTCAATACAAGGTGCTTTCAATCTATGCACTCAAATCTAAGGTCTAGTTTAGATGTATAAAGCTAAATGTATCTCATTATTATTACATCTAGATCTAAACCTAAGACTAAAAAGATGGAAATAATAGGTCTAACATTAATGTTAGATCTAGATATACTAGCGACTTAATCTAGGAACTGTAATCTAGCACCACTAATTAGTTAGCCTATATTTAAGTTTTCTCATTCTATCAAAACCTTTAATATTAAATATAGCCTTTGAGCCTCTAGACTTATGTTATGATTACACCCTTCTCCACAGTGTGTGTGTAATGTTCAATCGAACAATTTCAGACTTGTCTCCTGCAGTTTTTGTGTAGTTAAACCTATCGAGCCTTTAAAT
>NW_013667602.1:61808-71834 GCF_000517525.1 Limulus polyphemus
AATTCTTTATGTTTTTGTCATTAAGTGGGTAATGAGTCACTAAACAAATAATCAAAACATTTCAGAGGTGGGGGCGCCAAAAGTGTCTTTGCCCCCGGATGCTGAGAACCCTTGCTACGCCACTGTTTCTAGTAAAACTATGTAAAGAGAATTAAATTTCAAATATACTTGCAACCTTAAAATAGCAGTAAACGAATCAATGTGACAAACATGAAATAGAAGTTTTTATAATATTTTATTTTTACTATGCAATACATGAAAAATGAAATGATATATTCAATTAGTTTCAAAAGAAAGATGTTATCTAAGTGATTACAGCAATGTTTGATAACTATACAAGGTAAAATCTAAGCAAATTTTAAAATTAAAGATTGGTGGTAACAGTCAAACTTTCCTCAAAAAATATTCACAAAATCTTTATTGAATGATTTTCTTTTTATGTTTGAAAAATCATTAGCATTTACAGTCTCGAATGTATGAAACATTCCTTGATATATCTTGATATCTATTAAGTAATAGCTATTATTCTGATCAGCAGCTGGTTTTGTTAATTATCTAAAAACTACAAAGTTTTTCTGAGAAAGTGAATCTCAGTAGTCTATGTATTCTAACAAATATAAAAATCATACAAGTTTCAGGGAAGATAGATTTAAATCTATGTTTAATTTAGTATTTTCATTCATATTTTATTAAGTTTCTTTTTAACTTCACTTGTCAGCATAAATACCCTTTCTAATAATTATTAGTTCTCAAGATGTTCTTTTAATTTTTGTTGAAAAGCTTTCAGGAATGCTGAGAAGTATGTTCTGAACAGCACCAAATGTTACAGAAGTTTGTGTACACAAAATACTTGAAGTGACCATAATCACTATGTACACTACTAACTAACACAAAACATATTTGAATTGTATTTTAATTTCATAAGGATAAATTTAGAACAAACGTTGATATTGTTGAAATATACTGCAAGAGTTGCATAATTTTAAAACTATTTTGGTGTGCATATAAAAACTATTCTTCAAAACAAAATAAATTACTTGCAAAAATTCTATTGAACAAAGTGCACTTTATTTTATAAGCATCTAAAATGCTAAATTCACCTTACCATCACCATTCTTGTAAATCATATAAATATCTTGGCAAAAGGAATCACTGTTCTCACAGACCAACCACAGGGGTTTCATTTTGGAATCCATAAAACGGCACTTCTCAACTCTACAAAATCAAAAACGGAAACCTCAAACCTTACTATTTTCAATTTTTTAAAATATAATGTTTTTGGAGTTTTACAACATTCAAAATTATAATAACTGTATAACATCAGTAAAATGTATCATTTTGAATTAATTATAGACAAATGCATTCTGTAAATTGAGTATATATATGTACATAATAAACTGTAACCAATATCTGTCAGTAATAGCAATATTGTATATTTAAAAAGTATTTACCAAACTAACTTTCAAAATGGATCTCAAATTGAGTCTCTTACAAAAAACTTGATCATTAACTTCTAAATAGATAATAAACAATAAATTGGAATTTGCTTAACGATGTTTTACATCTACTCACAAACAAGAACTGAATTGAAAATGTCTTACCTCAGTTTATGAACCTTATAGACAGGCTGAAGTGGGCAATGAAGGCCAATAAAGACATCATGATTACAGTTCATTGTTAGAGCCTCTTGCATTAAAAACCTTAGCTTCTCCTTAGATTCCTATAATAAAAAAACAATCACAAATAAAATTACATGTGTGTACTTTAGCAGTGAAAAACAATTTATAATAATCTACATACTGAAAAGCTACAAACTATTTTCATGCAAAACTCTTCCTCAAATGTGCTCATTTTCTTTCTCTCTCTTTTGTACACTCTTGGATTATGTCAGTAGCACGTGTCAATGTTACCATATAGTACCAAACCATAAGAAGACAGCAAATATACTAAATGTCTTCAATTCTCTCACCATTTTTACACATGAATAAGTCATACATTGTAATTTACATACTTCTCAGCACACAGAATTGCTCAACTTCAAAAAGTGAGGTATAGAAATTGGGTAGTGACAAACCGACATGTGCCAAATGTCTTAGTCAGTTGCAAAAAACACTAAGCTTTTCTAGTATTAAGGAATATGTACTCCTAAAACTATTGCAGACAAAAGGCAACAAAGAACACTCATATGAAATTGAGTATCATTATAAATCAAGGAAAATAAAACTGAGCACAGATATGGAAACATGAACAATAAAGTATTTAAAGTCTATAGTGTACATATTAAGCACCTTTTTCTTACCAGAAAGGTTCAATTAAACAATGATTTTTGAATCAAATATTTTGCAATAAATGACAACCATTTATTTGAGCAAAGTACAAAAATCTTGTGTATTTTTTGATATTACATTTTCCAATCTTTGCTTTGTTTCTCTATGAGCAGTTTTTAAAGTTCAAATTCATAATACACAATATTATATATATATATCATGAAATTACATCACTCTATCTATAGTTTCAGCTCACATAACAAAATATTCATATTATTATTAGAAACACATATACTAATACCACATCTAGTTCAAAAGATAAAAATATTGAAACTGACTCCCAGAAACAGAAAGGTGTGTTTAGAGGAAAAGTTAAAAACATTCACATTTCATGATAGTCTTTTTCTAATACTTCAAACTGCACAATAAACTGAATACTTTTGTATGTTCAAAGTGTGGATGTTCATGTTTTAGTCTTTAATTTCTACAACTTTAAAAAAATTTATGAGTTTTTAGTGTACTTTTCTTTTTACTAAATAGAAATTAATCTTCATAAAATAGAAGCACTTAGAGTAAATATGATTATAAAGTGTTTAGTTCAGTTAGAATATATTTATTGTGTGAAATGAAAAAAATACTGCAAAGTAAAATTCAGATGAAATAATTTTTTTTGAAAGAAATTATAATTTTGATTGATGTTAATGAAACAGTTTTAACCAGGGTCTAAGATTTGCATCATTTAGTTGGCCCTGGTCAGCTAGGAGACCTGCGGAACGACTAGAATAGCAAAAAATCTGATCAGTCTAACAAGACAAATTACAAGTTTAAGCATTTTTCCTATTTTATGTTGTCATCACACATGCATTTCTATACTTTTTTCCCTAAAGTCATAGTTTTTGTATCATGAAAGTACCTTCTTCATTTTAATCTCTCAAATATAGCCTCCAACTTGCTGGGGATCCCCAACCTATTTTTAGACATTATGAGAAATTCTTATGACATTTGAAATAAGAAGTAGGTTCCTGAAACATGAATGGCAGGACAAATCCAAATGGAATAAGGCAAATATTAACATCTGTCGAGAAAAACCTTACCTGTTGGTCAGTATTAAAATAGTAATTTCAAGTTATTTCTCTTTTTTTTTATATTAATATAAAGAATATTTTCACTCGAAAAGAGATATAATTAAAAACTGTTGTTTTCTGTTAACATTTTGTTTAATGTTACACATATATACACATACATATTTACAATTGTGTCTTTCTTTAAAAAATTCACATCTGAAATTGACAAAATAAAAACAACATACATAGACACATACACACACACACACATATACACGTTCTTAGAGAGGACCGGTTAAACCTGATAAGGACCAGTTAGAATTTCTGTGGAGGTACAATTAGAAAGATTTAAAATTTCTGCTCCTGGTACAATAATAAGCAAGTTTCTAAAGACCATGTTTGGTCATGCTCAATGTACATCCTGATTAAAAATGTGTATATATATATATCTCAGTCTTTAATAGTTACATTCATACTTGTACATTTCAGCTACCAAAACTCACCTTACGTTTGAAAGATTCTACATGGATTAGTTTATTAATAGCTTTGAGCTTATTGAGAACTTCTACTTGTTTTGATAAAGATTTCATGTGTTTTACAGCACCACGACAATATGCTTCAAGTAAAAGACCAAAACGTACCGAGACTGATGGCACATACATCTCAGAACTGAAATATAAAATTATTTGCATCACTAGAAAATAAACTTTAACACCTGGATAGTCAACAACAAGCCATAGATGAATGTTTTAAACTATCAGCAAAAATATATCATTGATTTCATAACCACATATAACTTTTTCAGTTGAAAATGGAACAAAACAAGCAAGTGGCATATAAGTTGTTTCTCTTAACTCTGTTCATTTTAAGTATTCAGTTACATTTGTTAAATATTTTTTTTATTTACAATTCGAAAATTAAGCATTATTTCTTTTTTTAGTGTAAACAGAGCAGACTTAAAGTTTTCTCTTTTTATTATTTTTATCCTTCTGCAAAACAATTTATACCATGTAAGAGGAGTTAGAAAATTGAAACTTCTTATGACAGACCATCTGCAAAACTAGGATAATAAGCTGAAGCACACTATATTATGGGGTATAAACTTTCTTAATTGCATTTCCAGCCTTAGAACTCTATTAAAAAAATAAACCATTCTAGTTTATCTTGCAGTGTAAAACAGTACTTTATAAACCATTTATACCACACCACTTGTTCAAGTTGATTAGTAGTAAAGGTTTCAATCAGATGCAAAAATTCTTTTCCTGCTATTTGTTTTCCTTGAAATATCTTTGATGTCTTAAAAAATGCATCATTATAATCATTAGGGGCAGAATACTTTTTCTTGTTGTTGAAAAAATCATTTAATGCCCATTCCACAAAATATACTGTATCTCTGTGATCCACACCCCACTGAGGCTGGCCTGGTTTAAATGGCGTGCAGAGATTGTGTTTGTGGTCTAATAATAGTTGCACTTACCCATATATTAACCTTTCTCTTTGTTCATATGCGGATACACTTGTCATGCTACAGTTAACTAGAACAGAACTATGTTTCATGTGTAACAGTTTCCTCTCTTGTGGTACAATATTACCTACCGTAACAGCCAGAACAGCTGGTGTCCAAGATGTTGGTTTCTTAATGCTCTACATAGAAGAAACTGTACAAGATCACAATATAGGTAAGATTCATGCTTGAGAGCCTGGACAAGTTGGAGAAGGTACAAGGAAAGGTCTTCATCACTGGTTACCAATAAACAGAGATGTATCTTTAAATGCACAGGATTTATTAAACCTTCCAGAGAACTGAATTAAATTTTCAATCACCCTTCATAGTAGCTAAACAGGTTTAAGTTCTTAACCAATAAATCATATTACTGCGTTTGAAGTCTTATAATTATAATTTAGGATCAAAGGAAAGATCCTAAATGGCTTCATGAAAGTAAAGGTTGCTGGATTTTTCAGAAAATATCAAATACAAATCTTGCAGATACTAATACCTTAATCAAAGTGCTTACAAATAGCTAGCAATGTAATTGTTGCCTACATTTTTTTGCAGTATAGCAAGGTGTTTAATAGTAAAAAAATAATATCAACATCATTGTTATAAACTTTATGAGGCTATGTTTTGGAAAATATATATTAGTGGAACAATGTTTTTCAACAGCAATTAATGTTCTCCAATAAGAGTCAACAATACCTGTACCTTTTTTTCAATATAGTAAAATGATTTATTTCAGGAAGGATTAGAATAACCAAAGGAATTTCCCAGACTCACATCTTAACAATTTTTTTGTTACGTTTTGAGTGAACATTCACTTGCTTAGGTTTCAAACAATTTGATAATTTAATTTGAAAGTGAGAGGTGATGAAAATTGAAGCAAGAAATAAATAACATAGGTCTACAGAATTCCTCCTTTGCACCTGTTGCTACTACTAACTCCATCATAAAATAAATAATTTAATGAATAGATAAATAAATGTATATCTTATCATTTTTCATGCAAAAGCATAAAAACAATTGTAAAATTACCAACATATCAACAGTCAAGGTTGCTGAGGAATCAAACAAGTGAATTAGAATTAACACTATTAATCAGGAATTGACAATAAAAAATACAAAATTCTAAAGAAATACTAAGTAAAATTTCTTTCAGTTAGAATATATTAACTTAATAATTTTAATTCTTAGAAATAGCGATAAGAAGAACACATCACTTTAAGCATTAAATACATGAAATTACCCCAAGCATCAATACAAACCTAAGTGTTAAAGAATATATCAACAAACATTCACAAATTGATGTTTCTAATAGTGCACTAAGTAATTCCACACAGTGAAGACTGCTGATTTATATCTTTGGTAATACAAATAACCATATACACATTCTACCTCATCTTCTTCAAACACTTGACAGCAAAACTTCTAACAGCCTGGTCAGCATATGCATAATCCAACAACTCTAATGCTTGTTCTGGAAGAAGATGCTCCCAGTCTTGCAACAATGCTGTGACCTGTTCAAATGAAAAGATTTTACCTTTGTAGAATTTGAGTATTAGATTATACATTATTGTCATTTTTTGAGAAACAAACATTTGAATGTATAAAAACTAATAAAACATTTGCAAGTGTTTCAGTTGCTTCAATTGTAACAACTAATTGTCTGGGTTTACGTAACTTCAACAGACAAATAGTTGAAAATTTTATATATTTGGGTTAAAATTAATTCCAAACAGGTACTTGTAATGGAAAACAATGAATCACCCAGTTGTGGGTAGGTGGGTAGGAATGAATTTCAGAGGTAAGTACTGAGTATGTTTGAAATTCATTTTAATTTTGAAAATGTAAAATTCAAATTAGTCAGACTTACCTCTGAAATACTAATAAAAGGTAGGAGCTAGGGAGAGTTAAGATTATAAAACAGTATATAGTTAACAAGGAAGGAAAGTAAAATCCTAGACAAAACTAAAAATGTGATCAAGCAGAGTTGGAGTAGAACCCCAAACCAGAATAACTCAAAGAATTAGATTCAAGGGACAATAAGTACAGTGGACTAGCATTATATAAAAACTGGATCTAAGGCATTATTCTCATCATTGTAACTATTTCCCTCAATGTCCTTTGTTTAATAGAAAAGGGAGTCAGTTTTGGTGGTAATATTTATTTGTGGAGTCAAAAATTGGAGCACAGAAGGTGTAAACAGGTAGGAGGAATACTATTTCCTGCATGCATTTGTAGTAGAAAATTATTGGGGGAACAGACCAGTAACAAATAATGAGTGGGCATACTCCTGGAAATTTAGCCCCCACCCCCAAACCACATTTGAAAAAGGCTACCTAGTCAGAAAACTAGCCAAAATAGTAGGTGATCATGAGAATCAAATAAAGACCAAGCTGTTCTGAGGATGGAGTTCTTCAACAACTAGCGTACAAGTGCAATAGGAATAACAATGAAAATAAAATTAAAAAAAAAGTATATGTGCCTATGAAGCCAGGGAATATATCTATTGAAAACAGATATGTTGCCTCAGATATGTCTAATGCCACCCAGGGTTGTGCATGTAAGAAAGGAAAAGGTATCCAGCAAGGTATAATTAGCCACCAGATGGCATTTCTGTAAATTTCAAGACAGTGTAATGCAGAAGTTTAAATAGCATCTAAGAGTCCTAACTGTATAAATCCAGATTTATGGAAAACAAGCAAAAGCACCTGTCCCCATTGATGGGAAAAGGTTAAGTTAATCTATCAATTTAAATTATTTCACGGACTTTAAAAACTTCAATTGTGTTACACTCTTGATTTCCCTCAAAGCCAAAGTTCTGAGCTACTTATACTGCCCACTATGAAAAGTAATTGTTGATCATTTCAGTCATGCTAAGAGCCACTTAACAGTAACATATGGTAAATCTACATTTTTATTCTCTAAAGTTACGTCGCATTTTGAAATGTAACTGATAGTGTGATTAATTCCTAACAATTTAGTGTAGAATATCTTGCTTGCAAACTAAAATTTGACATAAACATTATTCATGCCTGTTTTCCCATCATTTCAAAATGTTGAGCCCTGCCTGCATATATAGCTTTTCAAATGGGAAACAGACAAACACTCAGACAGACAATATGGTTTGCAATATCTATAAGATCCCTAGAGAGAAGGACAAATGCAGGAGGTAAATAATAACATGAAGATCCCAGCTGTAATAAACTGTATAAACACAATTTCCTAAGACAGGACAGACCAGTTTTTATTTTCCCTGTTGTGGTATTCTTAGGTTTACTGATTTCCCTCAGAGTAAATGGGTAGGATTTTGACAAAGTCTTCTAAAAAAAGACTGGACACAAAACTGCACATGTCAACAATCTATTTACAAACAATCAGAGCTAGCCAAACACAGGCAAGTGTTACACGTTTTGTAAAAAACAAGGGAGAGATCTTTATTGATTTTTTTCCACCACTCCAGTGCGAATCTAAAAAGAAAGCTAAAATAACAAGTAAAGTAAAACAAAAGTAAGAAGGAAAACATAAACCATTTTCAGAATCTCAAGTCTTAAGAATTTAAAATATCCTGGTATTAGGGATAAAGTCTAGCCTTTTAATATATTACATACAAAACAATCAAGGCTGATCAGGTCTCACATGCCACTCACATTTGAAGTTATAGCTATCTTTTCTGCATAAAAACCCATCTAATGACCAATAAGAGTGAGGAGAACTTAACTTGTCTACTCTATTGACTTTTATGCTGAAATCAAAACAGAAATTTTTATATATTAACTAAGGGAGCAGAAAACATATGGTACAATCACGTACCACACTATACATTTGAATGACTTCTCAACCCTTGAGTTGCTATAAACATCTACGTGTGGGCCCATATGGTAAATAAAACAGGTGATAAAGATAACACACCTGCTACAAATTCCATCTAGCTTGGAGAAGAGCCATAGGCAACAAACCAAATCCTGAATATGGGGAGTAAATAGCATGATGTAAAAAGAATTTTAGAAATGTATTTAAATTTTTCATATGCCTGTTTTAAGATGCCCTCTAATGGGTTCAAAGGCTGAAAAGCCAGACACAGCCAAATAGCAAATTATATTAGATGTAACCAAAACTTCATTTCTAAGATGTTTTTTATGTATCACAACAGACAATATGGATCAGCTGCACAAGGTGATTTTTTAGTGTGGATGAAGCAAGGTTCGTGGTGTGAGATTAATTGTAAGGTTTAAACAACTTTTTAGAATCCCTCCAAACGATTCCATTTGTACAGTAGAGCAACAAATAGTTCTGATAGAACACAGCAAGTATTTTTAGGAACAAGAACCCAAGACATTCAGGGTAGGTCACACAATTGGTGAAAAACAGTGGTTCCCTTTTCTCACAGCCTACATCTTTGGTAGGAAGGCCCTATCAAAATATAAATATAGAACAACCTTAGAAAAAAAGTATGAGAAGTATCTAGGGCATAAATGTTAGATCTTCTACTTGAAGTATGCAACAGAAGAAAATACATGAAAAACAGTAGAGCAAATAAGTTGTCAAAGATTCAAAAGGAGAAGGAAAAGATACATCATAAGACAAGACCTAATTCCCACTGAGGATAGTGTATAAGAACTTGAGGATTAAGCAAGATAAATAAAATATAGGGATGAGAAAAAGATATTGTTTCTGTGCCATCAAAAGGCAGCAGAGAAGACAGAACATTAGAAGAAGCCACAATCATAAAATAAGAACAAGAATAACAAGGCAATCTGTTGAAGAGTTGGAAAAAAACAAAAACAAGGAAGAGAATTTCTTAGACACCAACTTCTGAATATAGCCCAGTGAAATTGGTAGACAGCTATAGATAAATATTTGTAAGAAAGTGACAGCACTGAAACTACTTAATAAGGGAATCCAGCTTCTCTAATGAAGGACTGTATAACATCTAGCTTTGAATCTGTATGTGACAAATGTAAATGTGGAAAATGGACATTCAAGGCTGGCACAGATGATATATCTAAAGAGGTAGTTGAATAGGGTCCCCTTGAGATAGATGACACAGTTAAGCCACAGTGGAGTTATAAATAGAAATCAACATTTCAATTAATTGATCTTGGTCAATACCAAAGAAAAAAAAATGAAGAGGAAAGTAGGCATAGAGAAAAAAAAAAAAAAAAAAAAAAAAAAAAAAAAAAAAAAAAAAAAAAAAAAA
>NW_013667602.1:71844-78012 GCF_000517525.1 Limulus polyphemus
AAACGACTGGCTCAGACCATCCACCGCCAGAGAAACACAGTTTGGAACTGGAAAATAGTAAATAGGAAGAAGGTGGTTGTCCACATTAGCAAAGGCATTGATCACACTACAACCAAGCCACTGGCACAACCATTCAAAAGATGAAGTAAGAAGTTGATGATCATTGGAAAGAGAATCCATAAGAATGTTCATAACTCCTAGCACATGACAGGCTTGGTATAACAAATACTGCAAAACTGAGTTCTTTCCTGATTGTCGATACACAACACAGATTTATATGTCTGTCTGAAGTAAACCACGGTGGTGGATTAGCTAGGGCAGGAAAAATTGAGAAGCAAGCTGAACTACCGAAAGATCCAAAAGAATGCTGTGAGATTCTAATTCCTTAGGAGACCAGGAACCCAAAATACAATGTGAACCCAGGGCAGCACCTTAACTTTTAAAATAGACATTTGTGAAGAAGTGCAGATCTGTATGAGATGGAAGAAAGGAAAACTGCAGTAGTAATTGTTTTATTTTACCAAAGAGAAGCAAGATCCCAATGCAGCAAGCACCAAGAAAATTACATTGTGTAGTGAAGCCATTGTTTTCAAAGCAGAAAAGAAGTAGGTGTGGAAGACAGAAGAGTATAGGCTCAAAACTCCAAGGCTTACCACTCCACAGGAGATGGTTGAAGTGTTGGGCCAAAATCTCAGACTTACAAAATAATTTGTTGGTCTTAAGTGAGATCTGGAGTTGTGGATGAGCCACCCAAGAGATGTAAGCCAGATGGGTGGTCAACTGAGTGTGTGTAAGAGAATAAATGCATGAAATGGTCAGAATAAGTCAAATATTCATGTAAAATTAAAAGATGAGTAAATGGAGAAAATCAGCAAAATTAGACTACTTGACAGAAAACGTATGGAGCCAAAGCCAAAAAAAAGAGAAGGGCAGTGGACAGATAACTATCTCCTGATGGCAAAAAGAAAAAATTATGAGATGAAGAATTAATAGCGATAAAATAATAAGCATTATGTATATCAATATCCACCAATATCATCCAATGGTTACAACTAAAAAACTTTTGTAATGACATGTATTCCAACTTAAAATAAGGTGTCTCCAGAAAAAGATGAATTACAGTATGGAGTAATAAGGAGAACTTGATATTTCAGTTAATTGATCTTAGCCAATACCCAATGAAGAAGATGAAAAGGAAAGTAGTCATAGAGAAAAAAGATAATAACATGACTGGTTCAAAGTATCCATTGCTATAGAAGCAACTATAAGGCCTAAGAGAAAATCGTAATTAAATAAATATCTAAGCATGGTTTTTCACGGTTTCAAATACATACCTGGTTCATAATTGAATTTTTTTTTAGCCTCATTATGCAAGCCAATGTCATCCAATGACTAGAACTAAGAAATCTTTGTCATGACCTCATGTATTCCAACTGAAAATAGTCTCCAGGAAAAGATGAATTGAGACATGTCAGTGACAAGTGTCCAACTCCAGATTTGCTAGCAACCACAAAGAGATAGGAACAAAAACCAAGGTAAGTGATTTAGCTTGTTCCCTTATAAAGGAGATTTGAGATCCAACAGACAAAATGGGAAATATAACCTGAACAGAAGAGAGTCACTGAGTGAGTCAAGAAGACTCAACTTGTCTACGTGTACTTGTCACTTGGTATGGTCAAAATGAGAGAGTAGAAGATGCTGGTGTCAACGAGAAATACAAAAGGGAGGTAAAACAGAAACCTAAACATTACTTGCTAGACATTTTGAAGTGAGTACTAGAATAAATCTAAATGATAAAACCATAATCACAGCATGTGAAGAACTTCTGCAAAAACAAACAATGCAGGGAAGTGGATGACAAGTATCTTATGGAAAGTATAGAGATTGAAGAATTGAATAGTCTGAACATAACATTAGTACTTATAAAGTTTAAGAGAAATTAGTTCAAGATCTAAAATATAACATACCTGACAAAAAGAAAATTAGACAAAGAAACTTTTTCAGAATTAGGTCTAGCTGTAAATCCTGCTTCTCAACAATGAAGGTGAATAGGTCTGAGCAAAGTTAGTTGTTGTTTTTTTCTTCTTGTTTCATCTTGAGAAAAAGATAGGTGTTTCATAAATAGTATTCACATAAATGTGAAATCTACCAAGGGCAACAGCAAACAATTCATAATTAATGGTTTTTATACTTTGATCAATAAGGGCTCACAATCCTGCCACATGTTCTCCCTGCATGATAGAAGAAGACTATGTGAGTAAAGCCTCCAAAGTAGTTGTAGAATTTACAATATTGGTAGAATCTTATGCAGCAGTTAATACTGACAAAGTAAGAAGTTAATAGCATGACTGTCAACAAGAAAATCTGAATTATGGTGTACAATCTGAGCTTATGCAAGTTCTCCTGACACATGCACAATAAATCACTTGGAAGGTTATAGTGAAGTAATGGTAAGCTTGCATCAAAAACATTCAGAACTTTGAGTCACATGGTTGTTGACATCAGATGGGCAGCTCATCAAAGAAAGGCTATCACTATTTCAGAAATAAGTATATCAGTGAAATATAACTGATGAAAAATATGCAGTGAGGTTTACATTATATGTACATGTTTTGTGACTGCTCAAAATAGAAGAATCTTCTCCACCCAATCTCTGATATCTGAGAAACTATGATAAAGTTTGTGTAAATAGCATCCGTTTCTTGTCCAAGTATAGTGTATTTGATATACACTCTAATCAAAGAATGATATAAGCTGCGGAAGGAAATAATTCTGTTACTTTATGCAACATTTTACTTTCTTTCACTCACCTTAACAACAGAACATGTAACAATTTTACATATTCATATCTTAACTATAACTTTGGATATTTTAGAAGCTCACAATGGCCCAAAATATTTATGTTTAAAAGAAATTAGATTAATCTCAAACACTCAGTACACAAAAATCTTACTTCAGCAACATCATGGTAGTGGTACCATTTTAGTGAACGTAGTAACTTGGGTAAAGAATGAGGAAACCTGTGTAAACAGTCCTGTCTTAAGAACCAAATGAGATCTTTATCTTGTTCATGCATCTGATGAAGTGGATCCTGAGCACAAATTTCAGACAGATGTTTGCGATAGGCTTTGCTTGCATGATGAGGCTTTAAAAAAATGTATTCAATTATGAATCATACATGAATTTGAAACCATAAAAAACCATTCACAGATATTTACTTAATCAACAAAAATATATTAAGGTGTTTTGATATGAAATTTAGAAATTAATTTACACAGTACCTATTTGCTGACAGTTCTGTACTGCCTTTCAGACTTCAAACAACTAAGAAGCTGTGTATGTATATCATTGTGCTAATAAAAATGTAATGATAATATTAAAGCAAATATTTAACAATGCATTTAAGTGAAAGTATTGTTACATGCAAAAATATTAAAAGTATAATATGTATAAAATATGAGTTTAATACACTAGATTGTTGTTTAAAAAACTATATTATATACTTTTTGTGCCAATTTAAATTTCAACTTAAGTTTTTGTAAATCCACATAACTTAATTTCAAGTGGATTGTAATATTAAAATTTAAAATTAAAAATTTAGAATTTAAGAAAAAAGTTGAAAATTTAATGTATGATCCACTGTATTAATATTTGAAGATATTGACTGATATACATTTATGTATGCTTAATTTTAATTTTGTACACAATTCAAAAATACTGATCTCAATCCCATTAGAGTTTAAGCAATTGATCACTTAATTTAAACTTTTAAAAACAGAAGAAAAAGAAATTCTTGCATGACAATTTTCTGAATGAAAGTGTAATTACCACTTAAAAATCTTAAAATATCCTAACAAATCATACTCTTTGTATCAATATCCTGTTCACCAAAAAGACTGAATAAAATATTTTAAGCAACAAGCTTTGCAAAACCTATAGTAAAACAGGTTTTCAAATAAAAAAAAACACAAACATACTATTCCATCAGTATCTTCATAGAGATGTTCCTTGGCATAATCTAAAATCTGAAAGTAAGTTAATATACACTTTATATTTTTTTTACCTGCCAATCTTCTAATGCTAGCTTTATTTGAAACAAAAGCAAATAAAATACAAATATTATAAATCAAACATAACTAGCAAGTAAAAGAATACACCACTTCAAGAACTTTATCTATTGTCCACTAATTATTTATTTGTGAAATTGCATAATCATTTTTTAATGCAAGATATTAAAATACATTCTTCTATAGTCAGCTCTTCCAAAAAACATAAAATATAAGTACACAGATTTAATGTTATTTTGACTGTCAAATTAAATGTGTCTAATTTCTGTACCACTAAATTATATAGCATTAAGAAAGTTTTATTTACCTTAAAATTTTGATGTAAATTACTTTTAAGCTTTTGAAAGCAACAAAATATACAAGTTTTTCACTTACCATTTATTTTAAAATCTAAACTTTTTGTATAATTTTGCTTTTGATTAACCTCTACTAATTTAAGAAGATCATGTAACTTCATTAACACTTTCACCCACCCATCCTTTCTATTCATCATACTTCCTGTTTTGATAGGAACCATTAGGAAGTCAAATCTTCATTGATCAGTGCTATCAAGTGCACTGATGTCACGACTAGGTACACCTATCCACTTTTCACATCCTGTTTATTTCCTAGTGATTCCTTTCAAACAACACAGCATGGTGATCATCCTTACAAGTGAATATTAACAGGAACAGCTTGCATTCTTCAATATTCTAGAAAGTTAAAACTATTTGTAACTTTGTTTAAAAGAACAACAAGTTGAGCTTGATCATAATAAGTCTTTCTTGAAAAAGACACAAATTATGTTTAAAAATATTTAACTGCACGATCTATTAATAGTCATTTTGAATATTTGGAAATTACCTTAATTCAAAGGTTTTTGGAGTTGACAATTAATAAATATTTAATTATATTATCAAAAAAGTATTTTCATAGCAGGTTTAGAATGAAAGATCAAATAATACAGACCTTATTTAAAGGAGGATAGGAAACAGGATGTAATGAATGATATTTCTGAAAAGTGAGGGTGAGTCCAGTGGCATTATCTAAGTCAGGATTAGCCACCACAGTTCCCAGTGGATTAAGAAGATCATCATTCTGAAGTTCATAAGAATACCACCACATGTGTAAAGTTACTGTTCCTGTTTTCAAGAGGTTCTTAAAGTCATACACAGTTGTATTAACCCAAGCTATTGGATTGACATAAAGATCCTGAGGAGAGAAAACCAATAAAAACAAGTTATATCTAACAATTAGAAATACTTCTCAATAATGAAAACACAAATATCAAACTAATTTAATATGAAAAAGTAATGTTGAGAAAAGTTCTGCATATAGTTCTTATATGACAAGATAAGAAAAGGAAATAAGCAAATAAATATTATACATAAAAAATATTGTATATCACCAGAACTTAAAAGAGCTTCTTCAAAGAGAATATTACATTTAATGAACTTACAGGTCCAATACAGCGGTACTTGCGAGCTTTAATGCACTTCATAGAATGGGCAACTTCATAGACAACTAAACACAAACGAGTCATACGAGGAATATTACAGACTTCTAAATCAAACTTAAGCTCTTCTCTCCATTCAGCCTCACCACCTAGAACCACAACCGCTGTAGTTGATTGTAGCTCACAGAGAAGTTCTCCACCATGGCACAAACCTGCTTGAACTGCCACCTTCAAGAAATATAGGGCTCAAGGTAAACGTGTTTTTAGTACAAGACACTTCAAAATATCTTTGAAACAAGACAAACCTATATAAGTGTAGCTTTATTGAATTACACAAATACAATTTAATCAAGAGCCACATAACTAATGTTTCACAAAAATGCAAGTTGACCCCTTTAGCTAAAGTGTAGTTATACTACTTTAGCCAACAGAGTGACAAAATGATTGTGTGTTTGAAAGATTTACATTATAATATTGTTACGTCTCCGTTTGTTAATTGATTTTCTGTAAATTCGTTCCGACGAAACTTTAGCGACACAAGTCCTTTCTTAATAAAACTGGTTTATTCTTTCTGAATATAACTTTACCGATACACTTATTTTCAACAGTCGCTCTATAACAAATGCTATAACAACTAATGTTAACTTCAACAATACTTTCTGACTG
>NW_013667602.1:79012-99378 GCF_000517525.1 Limulus polyphemus
ATAACAAATGCTATAACAACTAATGTTAACTTCAACAATACTTTCTGACTGCAGTTCAGTTACTCACTACCTACACACATTGATCCCGTCACGTTGTGACCATCTTATATATACCAGACTACCCTATATCTAGTAATCTCCCGACAATTCCCGAAGGTTCGAGAGAAGGAGTGGTGTGATATAGTCACGTGACCTCGCTGACGCAACAATATTTAAGCTAATTTCTTTTGTTTTTTGGGGCATAACATTATAGAAAATTAAAATTTATTTGCAAATCAAAAAACATTAGATACAAAACTGTATAAACCTCATTGTTGCAACAATTAAATAAAGACTCGTGTATTGAATATTACAATAGCTTATTAGCCTCAATCTTACACTGGGTTTCTAGAATCGTAAGGAGCAGAAAATCTTGAAAAATAGCTCTTTTTTTCTCTCTTTAAGCTAATATGTGTAATATCTTATGTTAATGAAAACAAGCGAAAGTTTTAAATTTTTGTTACCTTCAACATGTTTTTTTATATACAGAGCTTCATTTTTGATACATTACCTGTATCTCATCCTCACAGTTCAACTTGCAGACACTGTCAATCTTGATTATGAAAGGGTCTTGAATAGTCCATGCTGAGATTGTGTGAGTCTTTTTCCTGCTTAAAGTCACTGTCCCATTCACTGAACTAGTGTTCTTTGTGAAAATATCATCAATTGATTCATAGATATTGTCATGTTCCACTTGAAGGAAATACAGGGTGATTTAGAAATTAGCACACAATAAAAAAATACACATATATTTTATATGTTGTTGTATATTTTCATTATAGATATAAAATGAAGCCAAACTAACTGTGACAGCAGGCCAGTAAAAAGTGATTAAATTAACTACTGCCTAATTCATAGTGTCACAACTTGCCATGCAGATTAAAATATTTCTATTGGTGATCAGCTTTTAGGCTTTCCAAGGTGTTAAATCCTATTTAATTTCTATTGTAATTTTGAAAACATGCAGTATTGCTTAATTAAAATACTGTTAACTTCTTAATTTACAATTTTACAGTCAATAACTGGCATATAAAAAAGAAGGGGGTCGATGTGGGTGTAAAAAAAATGTGACATAAGTAGTATGTTGCCAAGTGACTTGTTTTTCCACAATGAAAAATTTTAATACATTAATACTAAATCTAATCAATAGGTGAAAAAGAGAAGTTACAGATAACTAACAGATATATTAAATGAGAAAAAAGGGCTGGATTAGAAGTTCCTGAAAGTGCTAAAAAGAGAGAGCCTCCATGCCAGTTTTTGTTATAGAAGAGCATGTAACCAGTACTTGACTCAAGTAGTGAACAAAACATCATAGTTAGTTAACATAAAGCAACACTTTATGCACTGAATGTACAAATATTATTTTTAAATACTTGAAGCAGTGAAATTTAAAACTTAAATGCATAGCTGTAATTAGTTTAGTGGTACCCAACCTTTTCCCACTGGATACCAGCTAGCTCCAAATTCCAAGATTTCATAGACCACTTCATACTCTAAAACAATATACTTCAGTAGCTGTATTTTAAAATACACATTTTTTTCCAACAATCTTGAGAACTGGCTGAAATCTTGCAGCTTAGCAGTTGGGAACCAGTGTTGTAGCTTACACTGTAAAAGTTACAGGCTGTTGTTCCAAAATTGATTTCTGTTAATTACTTTTTAATCCAAGATGCAAATTCTGTGTTTGCTCATGGTCAAATATATTTAATCCCACTCAATTACAGCCACTGGCTTGTATTCAATTATAGAAATAATCATCAGTTGTTACTAGCTTTGAACTATAACAACATGATAACAACTCATACATTATACATACTGTTTTTAAAATGGGATGTAAGGTGAAGATATTTAGGTGATATATGGTTAGAAAATGCAATGGGTGGAGGGAGAACGAGTTAAAAAGTGGCTTAAATGGTGAAAGAAACTTTTCACTGTTTTAGTTTTACCGTCTACCAATTTTTCCTAATTGTATCGTAAATGTTTTTTCATATATTATGAAAAAAAAGACTTAAAAGTTTAGTTCTTTAATAATAATTATTAATGGTTATTACCTTCATCAATTTATATAAAATTTTTTATAGTTCAAAAATCTATACCTCTTTCAAAATATGTCATACCAATTAAAATTCTCAAGTTTTTGTTTCTTTACCTTTTCTTAGGTTGTACTTTCCTTGAAACTAAAGCACACAGTTTTATTAAATTATTGTAAACTTTTCTTCATTAAGAATTATATTTCTTAGACAATTGAACTAAATCTATTTAGGATGTGTTAAACAACCTAACACATAATGTTCTACACAATTATTTTAAACATTCTGTTTTTGTTCTTAAACAGTCTGACTGGTTAGGATTTTTGCCAGGTGTTAAACAGCCTACAAACATTCTACAGCCGACAATAAAAATCTTACTTAATTAGACTCAACACTAATTGTTAAAAACCCATATGTTTTAAACTTGTTAAATTGACTGCATTGATTTGATACTTGTTTCCAAATCTTTTGCCTAATTAGATTCTAATTCAGTTTATCAATAGCCAGCCTAGTTAGGTTCTACACTACGTTTTAAACTGTCTGCCTACTTACATTCTACATTGGCCTTGGAGATCATGATTAACTCAGGTATTTTTTCATCAGAAATCATTTGACGAATATACTGAAAAAGGAAAATAAAAAATCTACTTAAAGAACGTTTGTACTTAAAAAATGTACAGCACTAAACTGTAAAATAGAGCAAGTTACATGAAAAGTCTGAAATCAAAAGTACTGTTGCGTATCTGCTTGTTTGTTAATTTCCGGTATAAATTCTTTCCAAGGATCTTCAGTGATACAAGTCCCTTCTTGATTAAAAATAGTTTATTCTTTCTTGATACAACTTTGTAATACACAGTAATTTCACAATCAATACGTTTCTCGTCTCTTTACTTAACAACCTTTATAACACATGCTATAAATCACAGTGATTCACACGCTTTACTTATGGTGCCTACTGTTCGCTTGACTCAATTATCTATCCCTTCAATCGGGCTGGTTTTTCTCACCAGGCTTATTTACTAAAAAGAGGGTGTCTCAAATGCACTTGGGCCTTCATGATCCTTCGAGAAACTCCAGCGCGCATGCTACCAGCATCGCATGACTTCCACTGTCATAACAGTACATTTAGACATGTAAGAAAACTATCAACATAAATTTTGTATTATTGCTTGACCAGTATGTTTTCATTTCATGTTATCATATAGATCATATATCTTAAAAAATAGAACAATAAAATTTTAATTGAAATATTTATCATAAAAAATAATGCTATAATTAAACCAACTTCTGATACATATTTTCTCTCGTTTTTGAGATATCTTGTGATCTAAATACTTAAATACAGAATGTTTTTGTGGTTAAGTGAAAAGCCACATAATGGGCTTTGTGTGTGATGTGCCCACAACAAGTACCAAAACATGATTTTTAGCATCATAAACCCTCAGACTTTCAGCTGAGAGGCTTGAATATAGTAAAGAATATAGAGAAATGACATTTTTGTTTCTATCTTTACCTGTGAAGTATTTCACATACCAGGAGTTATATGTCTGCAATAAATTTGTAAAGGTGGTTCAAAGAATATCTTCACAATTAATAAACACTTGTACATATTCAATGAGTAAAGTAATTATACTTGTATGAACATTTTTACTAAGAATAACATGAAAAAATTAAATTGCAGACCTACTCTTCATCAAAACAAAAATATAGCACTTAAACTTTCCATCATAACTCATCCACTTTAGATCTAATAATAGTTTCAGATCATGTAAGGAACTGCAACAGACTATATAATTTTTCTTTTGCATTCTACTGATTTTAATTTAGGATGAAGATTTTAATTCCCGGAACACTAAAGGAAGCTAATTATGTCTTTTTATATTTAAATTACAATTAGATTTTACTCTTGTAGATCTAAAAAATTAGCACAAATTCAAAAGTAAAAATCACTTAAAGGTAAATGAGCTAACAGAAAAATCAAAGTGCACATGTTCAAGGACAGAGAAATGTTTTTTATCAGATGCTTAAGAAAAAATGAGCTAGAAAACTGATTGTACCTTGTACTGACTTAGGGGATAATCTTTGAATAAGAACTCTTCTCGGCCATTTATTTTCAGAAGATAAGCTGCAGCACTTTCTTTTATACGCCCACATAAGAAGGACTTCTTGTTTAGTACATACTCAAGTAATTCACTTGTTTTTGTTGAATGAGGAACACAGAACTTGAAACTCATCTGGAACATAAGATATGAGAGAGAGACAGCTTGGTATAAATGCACATAACTGATATATGCTAAATTACTTATAAAAGGTAAGTTTGAATACTTGAAAGTGAGAATAACAAATTAAGGTAAGTTTGAATACTTGAAAGTGAGAACAACAAATTAAGGTAAGTTTGAATACTTGAAAGTGAGAACAACAAATTAAGGTAAGTTTGAATACTTGAAAGTGAGAATAACAAATTAACGTAAGTTTGAATACTTGAAAGTGAGAATAAATTATATTTTATAGTAACGAACACCAACAATAAGTATCAGGTTTACTAATGTGGATGGCATGGCTGTACATTTGCAACAGTGTGTGGAAACATATAGTGGTGTCCTCCAATGGTAAGTTAGTTGATATCAAGGTTTCAACCTCCCTTATTTTCAAATGAGAATGACTTATCACATGGATAGTGTTAGTCACTCTGGGTAAGTCTGACATTACCATTTTTACGTAATGTAAACTGTAGTCAGTCTGAAACAAACCATGAAATAGACAGCAGTTTCAAATCTAGCTCTTCAGTAAAAGTGACTGTTGTTCATACCAAGTAAGAACATACACAGTGTTTGTGAATAATAAAGATATTTAATGCAACTATATCCAGTCTTTATTTCTCAGAAATCAGTAGCTCAGAGAACTCCCAAATACTTCTGCAAAACTATCTTGTTACTCTACAGGAAAATCACTTGGGCATGAAATTCCCACACTAATCATAAAATTTTCAAAAGTAATACAAAAACAATTTTTCTCAAAAAGTTGTAGACATTTTTCAAACTGGAAAAGTTCCAAATGAGTTACAAGTACTAACATAAAATGTCACTTTTCATGCCTCTAGCAATACATGTTACCTGAAAAATGCAATTAATTTTGAAAGAAAAGATATCTATACTTCATACAAATATAGCATAAATGATACCATGTTTATTAACCACTTTTGAACAAGCAACAATTACCAGACAGAGTTCTAAAGCAAAATTGAAATATAATTAGACATTTGACTGATTCTTTACCTCACTACATTCCAGCCTAACAGTTAGTACTAAGTTTCTTTCCTTGATTCGCTTCAATAAAAAAGATGGAAGCTCAGGAGATTTCTCTACTTGTAACGGATACTTATAAGACAATTTTTCCATCCATGTTTTTCTTTCATAATTTTTGGTCCATTCATTACAAGTTAATCTCATCTTCCACCTGAAGTCATTGACCTCTGGATTCTTCAGAGCATCAAATTCATGAAGACCTAGAGAAAAAAAGTCAAAAATGTACAACTTCCTATACAACTAAATACTAACACTTATTAGTATCTATCAATATTTATCAGTAGTTTGTGTTAGTGGTATTTTTAGACCAACTGTTTTTATGAAAAATTTTCAAACTGCCAACCTTCCGAATAATTTGAGTTTGTTGTACAGTTAACTCACAAATTTCTTTTAACACTTGAGATTTAAAAAAAAAAGAAAAAAGTACTATACTTCTTATGAAACTACATCATAAAAAGTGTTAAGGTCCTGTTGAAATAAAGACAGATCTACATCAGAAATGTAGTCTGAGATAGGCGGTATGCTTTATTTAGTTTCATAAAATTAGTCTGTTCATGTGCAACATTTATTTTATTACTACCTAAATTGAATGCATTAAGTTCTGATTGATATATTATTTTTAAGTTAAAAGCCTAAAATATGATATTACTCAGGTAGAATTAAATAAATCACAAAATCTATGCACTAACTGTTTGATGGAGTTCATATATCCATAAAATTCACCTAATACGAAAATCTCACCTTTGCCAATTAACAAGCCAATCTGTGCATTAAGTTGTGTCTCTGCTTTGTCTCCTTTTTTCTCAACTAGACGGAGAATTGCCTGAAAAGGTCTTACATCACAGACTCTCTTGTTTTCCTCTATCAACTCTTCCTGTTCAGATGTTGTCTGGTTAATACATCTAAAGATGTAAGTCTGCATATCATGAAGAAGACCATACAGGGGAAGTTTCTGTGCTTCTTCCCATGCATCCTTTAGTAAGAAAAGAGATAAAATTTGTCACAATAACTCTCAAAATAGGGCAATTAAGAAAATTAAAGATTTTGGTCACACTTATGAAATCAGTTAAACATTGTGGTGTACATATTATTACATCAGCTGCAAAATCTGTTTCAGTCTGTCAAAAGTTTTTAAAAGTACTTTTAGAACTTCTGAGTAAACTGTTATATGTTAATGTTTTTGAAATTTAGATGCATACAAAAGTGTTTATTCTGCACCTGACTTCTTTTTTCTTGTTAGTGAAGGAAACTTATGTACTATTTCCTGAAATGCTTTGGTATACTGCTGAAGGAACAAACCTATTTAACAGCAATTTAACGTTGTTTCACTTTTTTTTTTATTACATCTTTATAAAGTTGACTGATACTGTTTCTTGTTTAAGACATCTTACATGTATGTATCATCCTTACACTGTTGATTTTACATTGGCTCTGTTTTATATCACATTCTCACAGGGCCAGGAAAATGAGGGGTGGGTGGGCTTTGCCTGTCCAGTTTAGATCCTGTGCCTCTCACCCCCAAGTTTGATATTACAATTGGTCTAAACAAAGCTATGACAAATACAAATCAAATGCTAAAAATATAATTACAGCTAAACATAATAATAAAAATGATAATAATACAAATAATTGAAAAAAAAAGGTGTGTGTGCTGTCATACAATTTTGGTTACCTCTTGCAACAATTACCCTCCTCCCTAAGTAAGTGGGTGCTCCCTATATGCCTGGAATGCATTTTTGTAAGATTGGTCTAAAATATCTTTTTTGTTCACATTTTTATAAGGTTAATTAAGTATTGTGTATTTTTTAAATCACTTTACATCACACATTTATAATGCAGATATTGTGTTGTGTCTAACCCATTTTACATTATGTTTTTATATGGGTGATCTACAAGAAATAAAGCAGTGATAAGTATTATTTAATGTAAAAAATTACAGAACTCATATAGACACCCCAAGAAACATTATGATAAAACAAATCACAACACAGTTACATGCAGTTTTATACCCCACCATTCAAAACTCATTGTATAATCTGATTGCTGGGCAATAATTTTTCTTTGTCACTTTTGTAAATATAAAACTTCTATGTGGCCAATTACTTTTTATAAAAATAGTTTTTATATGTTTAACCGTGATAACATCAAGTTCCTAAAAATATTATCCATATTTGCATATTTCAACAACACAATCATGATTCATGAGCATATTATTTTGATTTTTATTATAAAGGAAAAGAAATACATAAACTTTGTATTAACTAAAAAAAAAAACTTCTGAGCAGTAATGATTTATATTGAACTCCCATTAATTCCATCTTCAAACATTGAAACACAAGCTACAGATGAAGTAGTGCTATTTTCAAGGTTAATAGTGTAAATATCAAACGTTTACCAATTGGCTTTATAACAATTGATAATGTACAGCTCATAAACTAGTAGATTTTTCCTTCTAACTGTAATTGAAGATTCTATGGAGCACCAAGCATAAGGTAGTTTTTGAAATCTACATATTCATTGTCTTGACAGCAAAACCCGCGATAACATAATGTTACTTCTCCGTTTGTTAATTAACTTTCCGTAACTTCGTTCCGACAAAACTTTAGTGACACAAGTCCTTACTTAATAAAACTGGTTTACGATACACTTATTTTCAACAATCACGCTAAAACAAACGCTATATCAAAGAACGTCAACAATACTTCTGACTGCAGTTCAACTACTCACTATCTACACACACACATTACGTTATTATTACCGTCACGTTGTCACCCCCTTTTATATACCAGACTACCCTATATCTAGTAAATGCCAGAGCATTCGCCAAAGTACAGGATAGAAAGTAGAGGGTGTGAGAATAGTCATGTGATCTCGCTGATGCAACAATAATAAGGAAAAACATAACATTGTTTAAAACAGATATTACATACAAATACAATAACATGTTTCTTGTAGATATGCATTCTGAAACAAGATACAAATAATAAAATAGCATAAATACTGTTACGACAGCAGAAGTCGCGTGATGCTGGGAACATGCATGCTGGAGTTTCTCGAAGGATCATGAATTTTCCCGGTAACTCTAGTCTGATCGAGATGCCCTCTTTTTTAATATATAAGCCTGGCAAGGAAAGCCAGGGAGAGAGAGATAACTGAGTCAAGCGAACAGTAGGCACCATAAGTAAAGTGTGTGAATCACTGTGATTTATAGCATGTGTTATAAAAGTTGTTAAGTTTAAAGTGACTGTGTAAATTCTGTTTATTAAACAATTGTTGTATGGAGAAAGAATAAACTGGTTTAATCAAGAAAGGAGTTGTATCGCTGAAGTTCCTCGGAAATAATTTCTACCGGAAATTAACAAACAAGCAGATATATAATAATATACAACTGTCCTACACATTTATACAATACTTCTTTCTCCTTAATGTTGCATTCAAGAAGTGCTACATTAACTTACAATCATGTATTCATCACTTGTGAAGCCTTATTCTAGCATTTCATGATGGTATTGGAAGGAAAATCAACTGGTTTTGAGAACTATGGCAAAATACACTAATGACAAACAACTCAGTAAAGGTCAGTAAGTTTAGGTATGATAGTTTTGAACTCTTTTATTCACAAAAACTAAATATAATAGTTATGCAAAATATGTGAAAATGGCTTGAAATTTAATTCTTTGTTATACTGGTATACTGATGTCTTACAGGTAAGTTAGTTATAAGTATCCAAAATAAATGACAGATTCAGGAAATATTTAGTAAAGAATAAACACGGACAGTACAGAAAGAAGCATGCTTTTAAAAATAATTATCCTCAAAAATAAGTGTTTAAGAGTTTTATTTTACTGGACAACTTGAATAGACCTTTACTATGACTTTTGTCTACTAAAGCAGGAGAAAGAGAGAGATGTCTAAACAAAAGACTGAAGTAAAGATGATACATTGCACTGTTAAGCCAGAACAAAGATTCCTGATGTAATATCCCACAATCCTAGATTACCATGTCAATAATAACTAGAAAAATCTTTGTATTACCCCTCATCTTGGGTACAATTCACACCCCAGGGAACAAACAAGTATAAGCCTTTACAGAGTGACCAATATTTTATGTAACCTTTGTGAAAGATAGAAGATTAGCACAAGTTTAGGACCTTCCATATCTTAAGTGCAGAAAAACTGCAAAAATAAGTTTGAGAAATATACTTGAATAAAAATATTTTCTTTAATATTTATGAATGGGTAAAATACAGCAGTTTTCCAACTGCTACACACATTTCTCTCTGAAATTAATCCATTTTCTGCCTCAACCTAAGCATGGAATCAAATTTAAGTTTACAGAGTAATATGTCATGATCCCTTCTGAAAAAGATTATTTTATGATTTTCTTTGAATAAACTTCAATTTGAAAAAAGTTAAATTTGATTAGCAATTCAAAGCAATTCAATGTAAGATCATAATATTTTTGGAACATAATTTTTTAAAAATTAGTTCAATTATCTTTTTTAAAATATATAAAAGTTTTTGTGATATATGAGCCTGTTGCAAAAATGTTTGAATAAGTTTGTGAACAGATAAAACATTTCATTGTTGATGTGAAAAATTGTTGTATGTAAAATACTAGTGTTTAATGTAATACTCAGAATTTCTGAAGTTTATGATCCTTAGTGTTGGAGTACAAAATTTGTAGCCTCAATCTTAGGATTTACTTCTCTTTCACTTCAATCAGAATGTTCTAAGTATATATTTAAATATACACATTTTTTTATTCTTAAGGTGTTTATAGCCCATTGATGTATGCATTACTAGTTTTGGGACTCAAGGGCAAACTAAGGACCTCAAAGTTTAAGGAACTTGAAAGTAACACAAAGCAATTCACTTCCAATTAATTATGCAAATTATTTCATTAGTATGCAAATATTAAAGAGCTCTGATTCATATTATCTACAAACACAATATCTTGAAAATTAATAACACTAACCAACTAAATCATACATCAATTTACAGCTTAAAAAGAGAGGAAAAGAACCTTAACACCATAAATGTCAGACTATCACAGAAGAAAATAAAAACAAAAAATGTATTTATTTTCAACCCTACAAATCAACCCTCTAGTTACAGACCAATTATAGTTTGGGTGTAACTTTTTATAACCCATGTTTTGGTTTATTCCCTGCAGTATTTTCCAAGATGTTCTGTGTCAAAATCTGGTAGAAATCCATGAAAAGTTGACAAAACTATAATTGGTTTTGTTGATCAGGTAGGGATAAAGCTGGAATGGAGAAGAACGTGATTACAAATGAAAGTTCCATCACTTCAATGTTTCACCATTACTTTAACAATTTTCCATCCTCAAGTTCTGCTACATTTAGGCATTAGCTTCTCAATGTGCTGGATCCCATGGAACCTTCATTTTTTTCTTCTGACATTCTTCTTTGCCATTGAAATTTCTTCAGTGTAGAATGAAGGGAAAATTCATCCAGCTCTTTAAACAGTAAATAAAACCTTACAGTGAGGGATTTAACTTGTAAAAGACAAAGGAGTGAACATAGTAGCCAGAGAATTATCACATGGAGTTGAACACTGTTCACTTGAAGCTTTGTTAGTTTCACCAGAGTGAAGTTAGCAAACAGTTTCAGCATTATTGTAGTCTCTTAAGAGTCTGTATCACAAAAATTTAGAAAATTACCCCAAAGAGACTGCAAATTGCCATGAATTTCATTGCTAGGGTGGTTGCTATGGGAAGATTTTAATTTAATCAGGATTATGATTTTCAATCCCATTTTTGAGGGTTATGTATGGGTATTTTGACAAAATGTGTTGCAGAAACTGAAAGTAGACATTTTACAGTAGCAAATATTTATTTTTCAAAAAAGGGTGAAAAAATTGAAACAAATGGGCTAGAAATACCTTAAATCTCAAATTACATAATTGTTTTTCTCATTCACTACTGTCAGGGTCCAAATACTGCATCATTAAATATTCTTGGCCATTACAGCTTTCTGTGTAATTAAATTGACCAAAATAACTGGATGAAATTACTTATTTTCTATGAAACCTTAGAACAAACCCCACCTGTAATTAGTGGGATTAAAGGTAAAATTGATGAGATTTTTTGTTTGCTTTTTTTATAGCACATATAAGCCTTTACGTCTTTACTTCTCAGAAATCAGTTACTCAGAGAATTCAGAAGTACTTTTTAATAAACATCCAGGTTGACTGTCCAGCTACTCTGTAAAACTATCTTGTTTCTCTGTGAGAAAATCAATTAGGCCTGAAAATACCACACTAATCATAAAAGTTTCAAATGAAATGCAAATAAGTTAAGATATAATGTTTTGAAATTTTGACTTTCTTTGTATTCAGTTTGGAGGAGAAACTCACTTTTGCAAGCATTATAACTTCTACTTTCTTTAGATGCACACCAAACTAAATTCACTAACTGGTCAATAAGCACGTTTTCTTGCAGAAAAGTTAGCTGTGACTTTATGATGTCCTGAAATATACAGCTTTCATTTCAGTTGGAAAAATCCTGTAATGGTTCGCAGCTTCTCCATACACGTGTGGATTAATGTAGGTGGTTAATGTGCATGACATGAGCAACCTGTCTTAGTTTATGTTATTGTAGTTTGGTATGTAGAAGCCAGGCTCTTTCCTGTTAAAGAGATAAGATATAATTTGCAGACTATTAGCCAGCTTTTAAATTGATTTAGTTTCTGAGAACTGTAAAACTATTCAGACTTTGAGTTTGTTTCAGTAATTTGTTTTACTTTGAGAGGTTTGAACTGTTTTAACATTGAGAAATTACTTTCATTTAATACTAAGTTTGTTTTTCGTGTAGCTTGCACATTAGAAAGAACCAATAAACATTGAGAAATTACTTTCATTTAATACTAAGTTTGTTTTTCGTGTAGCTTGCACATTAGAAAGAACCAATAAACATTGAGAAATTACTTTCATTTAATACTAAGTTTGTTTTTCGTGTAGCTTGCACATTAGAAAGAACCAATAAATGTTTCATTTCAATTCTCTCTCTCTCTTGTCAGTTCCATACACCCATTACAAACACTTGCTCTTGTTTGATTCTTACATTGTGTTTGTCTATGACTATGTTTGTTTTAATAGGCTGTTGTTTCATACATTTTGTGTATGGACTATGAGAAGAACTTTGTCAGAGTTAAGAGAGACAAAAATCTATACTTTGAACTCAGTCTTTGTTGAATCTCATTACATAGTGAACCCTACCCAATTATTATGCTGGAAATCCATGCAGTATATCCAGTATGCTACATGCAGGATGACTGGGATTTCTTACAATTTTAGTACACAGAAATATGTCATTTATAATGCAGCATGGCTGGGAATACATTTTCAGTACACAGACATCACTTATAATTCATATCTGTAGAAACAATTACACAGGCCTGCAAATTTAAACTTCATAAAAGTTGTTCTGGTTTTAATAATGGATTTTCTATAATTCAGCTATACAGATTTTGAAAATAATATTCATTTTTTCTATCATTTTAAGGATTTTTTTACAAATTGGAAAGAAAAAAACTCTTACTCAGATCAAATTTACAACAAGTTTATCACAAATATAACAGAATATATTTAGATCATTTATACAACCTCTTGTTGCCATAGCAATGAATAAATAATATTGAAAAGAAAAAAATAATGTCAAAGTGCACGCATAAACAAATACTATTTAGAAATGACACATCATGTGGGCTGTTAATTGTTTATATACCAGCAATGCATTTCTTGTTGATTCTACAATGATCAATAAGACTCTCACGTCATGATTGTTCTAGAGAAATATATATAGCCAGTGGTTGCCAACATTTTAAACATAATAAAATGTGACCCAATTTCAATGAAAATGATTCACTTATGTAAAAGTATATACGACGTTTTGTGAAAAGTCTATGTGATGGAGAAAAATGGATATGATGTTCAGATTCAGTGTACAGGAATTACCATAGAACATGTAAAAATTTCAAGATAATAAAATCATCACAGACCTGTGTTATTCTTAGAACACATACAGTGTTCATTTTACATAAGACAAGTTTATCAAAATTCCTTTTGCAATGGAATACAAATCCCAAATAGTTTAGATATTAAATAAGTATTTGCAACAGTAACACTTGCACTTAAAATACAAATTTGTATACAATTAAATGAAATTAAAAAAATAAGAAATGATTTAAAACAAAAATGTTGTTAATTCTATATCATATATCTTGTATACAATTCTGATTTATGTGTACCTATTTTTTTAATTGACTTGTTAGCTCCTTTTATAGTTTCTGGCAAAAAACAATTGAAATTTTGCAGGTATATACACTTGAACTGAATGTAATTGATAATAACATTAATAAGCCATTCTAAGAAACAATTCAGAAATAGGAAATTTTGAAATATATGCCCCATATTGGGATAAAAGGTTTTTAGGGATCCTCAGAACTGTATCCACAAATTTATATGAAAATTGCTTTGGGCATATAATAAAACATTTAAAACAAGTATCAATGGATAGGTTTGGTACATTTCATATTGGAGTACTTAAATGAGAAATCAAAGGGGTTTATTTCCACTCAGAACTGGCTACATTAATGTACAGGAAAATTGGTTTGGACATGTAAGCAATAGTCAAAATAAGGTGTGCCAATTTTTTTGTATATTTTTTTTTTCAGTGAACTTACCAGTTGTTGTTTTTCAATACATATATACCCATCGTAAAAACTAATTTTCAGCTATTATCTACTACAATGCACTAACCTAAAAATACCACAGAGTATGTAGAAAGGATAAGTTTTGATACTCTGACCACAGGATATTATTGTAGAGTTTAATGTTTTTGCTAACATGTGTATTATTCTTAGTTGAAGTCATATTACCAAGATTAAAGAAAAACTTCTGCCTTAAAGAATGACATTTTCTGCAAATAAAATCAACCACTATCAAGAGGGAGAGTTTGATGCTAGGAGAGAGAGAGATGCTGAGTCTAGGAAAAGCCTTCTCCTTGACATAGATCTCTCAAGGTCCAAGGCATCAATCTCTCTTTAACTACAGAATCAGGAAAATCAGTCAACATCTGGTGTTTCAAGAATGGCAGACTAGGTACTGACCCTGAAGAAAGAGTGATCTCAGTGCAAGGGAAGCACAAACAATTCATTGCTTTGCTATCTTGAACTACAACCTACTATCTTGAACCCATGACATCAGTTGTATCTGAGCCAGAAATCTGCCAAGGATCCACAAAGGAGAGGCTTTTACCAACACCTTAGGACCTTGCGAGTGAAGCAAAGCAAAATTTGTCCCCTAATACAGGAATGTCCAGACCATTTTCAGAAGTGTTTCAGACATGCAATTGCTAATAATGGCTGGTCTCAGGAGACACAACTAAAAGAGTGGGATGCAGTCATGGTTAAATTGTGTTAATTATTAAACTCAGTGGAGAATCAAGTGATCCATCAGGTCAAGTTTGAGGCTTGTAAGAGGAGTGCCAGTGAGTGTGGCCATTCATGAGGATATTTTGCACTGCTTGTACAGTAAACCTTATCATGTGATACCCTCAGCAGATCATGAAGACATACTTGTGTACAAGTTCATTAAGGGACAATAAGGCACCACCTGGATATGACAGGTATCTTCACTTAACAGCAGCATTTTCCATCACAACCAGGTATGAAGCGATAACTCTGAGCCAGTTGCTGGAGAGGAAAATGCCTGCAGTGACAAACATTGTGGCTACACCTTGGACAAACTATCCCACTCAGATACTTCCCCAATGCTAAGTTTAAATCATGCCGAGGGTTAACCAGCAACCCATACATTCTGGCACATCAATGCAATTATACTGTTTTCCAGTAAATGGAAAAAGCTTTCTCAGTTCTCCCATGGTTTGCATGCCACAGTGTATGCTAATAGTGCCTCTACCTGAATATTATCTAATATGGGAGAAGAAAAGCATCTGCTTCACTTGTAGTATGTTGGGTCACTGCCAAGTGAACTGTCCACACTTTGCTGAGCAGCAGTCATCAAACTTATTGGTTCCAACTGATTGATCAGCAGGTACAGAAGAAGCATAGCATCTGATTTAGACTGATGGCTTACCAGGTCCAGAAGAACTAGAAGCAAGAAGTAAACACTGCTATTACACCTATGGAATACTAATGGAGCTCAAGTTGCTCAACTTAGGGGAAGAGTGAAGACAGCTTGCACCAAAGGGTTTGGTGAAGCTTGGTACAGACCAATAATGGTATAAGGGCAAAACATCAAGTTCCTTGTCAATACAGGGACAGCCAGAACAGGGGTAGATCTTACAATACATCAAGCCCCCAAGTGAAACTATCATTCTGGCCAGTGGATACCAATTTTGTTCTGACAGAGTAGACATGAGTGGAGAGAAGACTTCTGAATGTGTCTAGGATATGTTGGTCACAGAATAAAGGTGGAGATATCCAACCTCAGATCTTACATTTGCAACCTATGGATAGATGTAATACAAACATTATCGGTCAGTTTCACCTGTGCAACTGGTGAAATGATGTTCTATGGAATTATCCATTATGGCAAGATTGAGTTCATGAGCATTGGACTGCATGAGTGTGCACAGCAAATGGAATAACAGTATCTTCATATACACAAATGGTATTTCGTGGTCTACCATGGTCAAAGTCTAGTGCATTAGTATTCTGTAATGAAGTTACAGAGGTTACATATGAAATGAACTGCTTCTTTCCAGATAGCAGGCAGCATTACCTTGGAAAGCTATTGGACTGAGGAAGAAAGAGAGCTCCTAGTATTGTTTTGTAATTATGGCCAAATTGGCTATCCATTTTGACACTGGAATAGTTACAAGTGCAGTAAGCAAAGAGGAAGTAACCAAGGCTCACAGTAACACTAGGGTTACATCTGTACACTGCTACTAACACATCTGAGATCACTATTTAGGATTGTACAAACAATCTAGACCCAGTACAACAAAAGCAACTCAGGACTTGTTGGTTGAGCATGCCGATGTATTTGTGGGATGAGATGGTCAATTGGGTTTAACAGTCACCACAACAAACATACAAGCAACACATGTCTGATCAAACAACCACTGCACTGGCTTTATGGACTCCAATGAATATTGAAGGATGGAGTCATACAACCTTTGGAGAGTGCTTGGTTATCTTTAGTAGTGATTGTCAGGAAGAAGAAAGGTATGTTAAAATTCTGTGTTGATCTTAGATGAATGAATGCAGTAACTTGGTTCAACATTTTAGATCAGACCTCTGAATACTGGCAAGTCAAGCTGGACAATGAGAACAAACTATAGACTAGTTTAGCATGAGAGATGCCTTTTACAAGTTCCACATCATATCATTTAGCTTATATAATGTGCCTGTTACTTTCAAGAGGCTAATGGAGCTTACACTGAAGGGACTGCAATAGGTGAGATGCATGGTATACATAAACAATATTTTAGTGTTCAGTAACATGTTTGAGTTTGTGGCTAAGAACCCAAAGATGATATTCTAGCAGTTAAAGAAAGCAGAGTTTCACACAGAAGTGGAATTTTTGTCACTTAGTAGGTAAAATTGAGACACGCTGTATTGGCATATCTACAACACTATGAATTTCTATTGAACACCAACACCAGCAATAATGGAATTGGAACAGTGTTATCACGGTTACAGGATGGAGTAGAATGTATAATTACATATACTGGCATTATACTCATGACTGCTGAATGCTAATAATGTATGACAAAGAAATAACTACTTGCACCTATAGTCTTCATAAAGCACTATTGCCATTACTTGTATGGTGGTAGATTCTCCATCCAAGTGGATCATGTTTTGCTAAAATGGTTAACGAGCTGTAAAAATCCAAAAGGAATGATAGCATGTTGGATAACAATGTTGCAAAAATATGACTTTGTCCTATTGCATCACCTACGTATACAACATAGAAATGTTTTAGGTTTGATGTAATATAGTTATGTACACTTAATGAACTCCAGACCATTACAAGGCACAAAATGCATTAAGGCTTACTCACAGATAATAGGTACTCAATTTTATAATAGTTTATATGTTTTTGTAAATATTTCTTTACTAATAAGATAAAATTAAATATAGAAAAACAATTCAATTTTAACTTAAATATGCTGAAGAGTACAAATTTATTGATGCTAGGGAAACTAACTTTCTGTCATGGAGCTATCTAATTTAATATAGAGGTTGAATACAATATAATAAAACGATTTTGGAGCCTCACCACATCATTATAATCCATGTTGCCACGTCTGGTGATGCTCTATCTCATGACTGTGCATCAGCCCTGTATTTTAGTTTTCATCCTAAAAGACTTCAGTGTAACATCGTAAGACTTTCATATTCAAAGTAAATCTTTCCTTCCTTATGCTTTACATACTTCACCTATTGTGTGAGGACAATGGTTCCAAGCACCTGTTTCAAAAATTCAATCACACAAAAATCTACAGGTGCTGCATACAACAACTTGACCAGAGTGTCTTTCTATGGAATAAAATGAATGCCCACTCCATCCTTCTGCTGCTTTAGCTTTTTTTTTGTTATTGTTGTTGTTCATCCTTCATGATTGAAGAAGATCTTCTTCATTATCATCCATTGACCTTGTATGTTCAGAGGTGCCTGATTAGCCCAATCCTGGCTTGAAAATATCTGGAGCAATGAGGGCAAGTCAATAGACTGGTGGGTTCTGAAAGTTGCTTCCTACTGCTTTGCATGCTGCACACTTGTTCTAGGCTGTCAGAATGCGATGTTGTTCATATGTTGGTTGCTCCCTTTGTGACAGAACTCCTCCAGACTGGGCTGTTTTGGGCAAGAGTTTCCCAGGTATTAGGATCTATGTTGCAGTCCTTTGGCGCAACCTTGAGTGTGTCCTTGTAGCACTTCTTCTGACCACCATAGGAGCATGATCCAGTCTGTAGTTCACCGAAGAAGCTGCATTTTGGGAGGTGATTGTCTGGCATTCTGACAACATGGCCAGCCCACCAGAGTTGCGTCTTCCTCAGCAGGGTGTAAATGCTGGGCATGTCAGACCTGTTTAGGACTTCAGTGTCAAGGACCTTGTCTTGCCATTTGATGTTCATAAGTTTGCATAGACAGCAACTGAGTTTTTTTGGCATGCCATTGGTAGACAGTCCATGTTTCAGACATGTAGAGGAGGGTAGTGAGCACAACTACCCTGTAGACTTTCACCTTGGTTTTGAGTGTTACCCCTTTTTATCCCAAACTGATGAATGTAGCCTACCAAAAGCAGTGCTTGCCTTGGCTATTCTAGAGTTTGTTTCATCATCAATGTGAAAACAGCAAGAGAAGGTGTTACCTAGGTAGGTGAATTTGTCCACATCTGGTAGATTTTGGTTGTTGACTGTTATGTTAGGTTCTTGGTACAGTTTTCCTGGAGCAAGGTGGTACATTACTTCAGTTTTATTCATGCTGATGGTAAAGCTGAAGTTGTCACAGGAGGTGACAAATAGGTCCATATTTTGCTTCATGTCTGCTTCACTTCTGGTGTTCAGGGCACAGTAATCAGTGAAGAAATGATGCAGTCTATCAGTATTGACATTAGTCTTAGCCTTAAGGCATTGCAGATTGAAGAGCTTGCCATCCATTCAGTATCTAATGTCAATGCCTGGGTTGACATCCTTAAAAGCATCAGTGAGCATGGCTGAAAACATGATGCTGAAAAGTATCGGTGCCAGTACACAGCCCTGTTTAACTCTATTTGTGACTGGAAAGGGATCAGAGGGCTGGCCATCTTCAAGTACTCGGGCTTGCATGCCATCATGAAACTGTTGTACCATCAGTATAAACCTATCTAGGCACCCAAATTTGCTCATGATCTCCCAGAGCCCTTCTCAGCTGACCGTGTCAAAAGCCTCGGTAAGGTCAATGAAGGTGGTTTACAGATTGACGTTTTGTTCTTGGCATTTCTCTTGAAGTTGGTGGGCAGCAAATACCATGTCAATTATGCCCGTCTTTTCTGAAGCCACACTGGCTCTCCAAAAGCATACCCTGCTGGCAATTGAGAGGAGAGAGATTCCACGGTGGTTGTCACAGAATTGGCAGTTGCCTTTCCTTTTTTAGGGGTGGATGATGTCAATATCCTTAAAATCTTGTGGGAAGACCCCATGTTCTCACATGGATTGCAGTAGCTTTGTGAGCTTCTCGAGCTGCTTGGGTCCACCATGTTTGTAGATCTCTGCTGGAATAGCATCAGCTCCAGGAGCTTTGCCATTTTCGATGAAATTAACTTATGATAAGAGATCTACTGAAGTCTGCTTTGCACCCGGAGACAAGGTATGGTTGTATAATCCCAGGAAGACCAAAGGGAAGTCTCCTAAGTTGTCTTCTCCATGGGAAGGCCCATATGACATAGTGGATCGTCTCTCAGACGTGACTTTCTGGATAAGATGTGGTTGGCGAGGTAAGACAAAAGTGATGCATGCCAACAGGCTTTGGCGTTATCATGGTCCAGGACATTTCAGTTGGGACGAAGTAGACAACAGAACAAATGACGCTGCTGAAGACGTGCCACCTGAAGAAGCCACTGTCAAAGAAGAAACTCTACTCAGTTTGAGAAGGGAAACGGTGAAGCTCTTGATGAAGTTACTACCACTGATGTGGCTGTTACCGACGATAGAACATTTCCTGATGAAGCAGATGAGCCCCACGTGAAGCAGAAGCCAACAAGACGGAGACCAGTACGAAAGAAGATACGTCCCGTAAAATTAAGAGACTTTGTTGAATTGTAATTTTGTGATTGTAATTTTGTACATTTAATTAAGTTATTGTTAATTGTTATTGGTTTATTGTAAGTGGCTATTGTTCGGGACGAACAATACTAAGGAGGGGACAGTGTTGCGTCAGCAAGGTCACGTGACTAGCGTCACGCCACCTGCTTTCCAGAACTATCCGTTCCTTCGGGAGTGCTCTAGCATTTACTA
>NW_013667602.1:99388-103416 GCF_000517525.1 Limulus polyphemus
AGTTTTATTAAGTAAGGACAATGTGTCGCTAAAGTTTCGTCGGAACGAATTTACGGAAAATCAATTAACGACTGGAGGCGTAACAATATATATTTTTTAGACACCTACTTGCCCTAGTTAGTTCTGCGTGATGGGGAGTTATTTTTATCGTTTTGTTACCCTAAAGTCCTCTTCCTTTGCGATTTTAAGACGCTTATTCTCTCAGTGTACTGTCACCCCTAGTTATCATTAGATCCTGGATTTGGCACTCGTTCGATGGACTATACGTTTCAGTTACGACGATATAATAGCTCTAAGTCACATTACTCACACACACAATTTATAAAGGATTCATATTTTATATTTCCTGAGAAATGCAGTATTTTAAGCATTATAAAAATGATAATTATTTTTCAAATCGAAAATTAATATATACGTATATCATATACACAAGATTCATAAGCTTTGGAAACTTCCAAATTACTACGAGGTCAAAATTTATTCTGTCAGCACTTTTAAGTTCATATGAAGAGTTTACGGACACTTGAGTCGATTGAAACAATCTGTACCTAGAGCCTGAACTATTCTACAAAACAACACTCACTCAGCTCATGAACAAAACCGTTAACCCACGTCCTGCGTATGCACGTCCTTTCCTCGAAATACTGAAAATATGTCAATGTAAATATACTCACTTTTGCCTGAATTATCTTAGCTACAGTGACATAAATTCATATTTGATAGGTATAAATGTCATAATGTAAGCATATTTACTTATTAATCGGTTAGTTAGTGACAAATATATAACCAATTTGAAATCCACAATGTTTTAGATACATGCACACAAATAAGGCAATGTTGGTATGTAAGTTAAGATAAAAGCCAAAAATACTGAATTTTAATTTGTTCCTGAACTCATTGAATAAAGAAAGATATATATATCTTACATGAGCTTTCTCATCTGACGCTATTTACCTAAATACTTACCTCCTTAATTTCAAACAGTGTGGTGTCCTTTTTCACAGTTAGAGGTATCAGAAGACCATTGGGCATAAGAACATCCAATGTGACCTTATCTATACTTGACCCGTCTCCCCAGACATCATTTGGAAGAGAACTAAGGCCCATTTGAAAACTTTTATTTCAACTGTACTAAACCCCTGTTCTAGTCCTTGGCTCTTAAAGTCCCTTCTGACTGTGTTCCATTGAAACATCTGAATCAAATCATCACAACCATATTCGCCATGATTATTGTTCGTCTGTAATACAAGCAAATACGGAAATAAAGCGAATGATACAAACTCTTAAGTCATGCACTGAAAGAAACATAATACTACTGTTTTCCTTCCTCCTCTCGAAACAGAACAATCAGGAAAAAAAATATAGTAACAAATAAACTTTTCTATTTTAGGTTTCATAGAAAATAATTTATCTGTAAGTGAAGCACTGTTCATATTATACCAAAGGACTTTGGAAGTACAAACACAATAAGTATGCTTAGTTTTTTAAAGAAAGACACTATTGTTTTATATGTAACTTAAGCTTCTTTCCATTCAATTTGACTTTTTTAATGCGTGACAATTTAAAACTTGAAACACATACACATAGGAATAAAACTTATAAGTACGAGTTCATTATGGGCAGTGAGCCGAAATACAAAACAAACAAATGACGCAAAGTTTATCTAAACAGATAGATACTTTCAAGTTGTTTTATTGGTGCGCTGCTGAACTTTCTAAAAACTGGAAGCGCCTTTATTTACTATAGAAGTGTTCAGTGTTTCTAAAGTTTTTGCATAATTTGACAACCACCATAGAATGTTGTAATCTAAATATCTTGTGCTGAGAGCATCATAATAGTATCATAAATACTATGTTCATGCCAAATCGTAGGTTTACATCACTATAACCTTTTCCGTGTTCTGATAACAAAAGTTGTTATTATCACCGTTAAGAAAAGGGAAGAAAGAAACTATAAACGTTTTTGTTTCTTTTCCGTAGTTGTAAAATAAACCAGTATATTTGAACTTGCAAGTAAAGTCTGAAACTGTACACACAAGTTTAAATAAATAAATATATCTATCGTTACTGGTAGCAATTTGGCCTAAAGTATCTTAACGTCAAGAAATTCACACATAAAAACCATTTAAAATAAGATTATCGCACTCGATCTTACCTATGTCGTAAGCCAAATAAGACACTAGTGTTCAAAGTCATTCGAGCAACACCTCGTTTCTCTGATAACGTTATTTCCATCTGACCAGGAAGAATCAAGTTTCCTTTTTCACCTTTCCTGTGAAGTTAGGAAATTAGCTCACTTCGCTTTTTATACGTATATCAAGGTATATGTTGTATTGTCTTATCATCAGGTATGGTGTGCATGCATATAATAGTCGCCCGTAAGGCTAACGTAATTCATAAATATAAATTTTGCAATTTTATTCCTAGAAAGACTGAATATGATTAACACGTCAGTGGCCAATAATATTTTTGTAAGTATTGTTTTATAACTTTGACGTTTATGCTACTTTTAGCTACAGGGAGTGAACGTGTTGCTCAATGTCTAGGATTTTCTGGAAAAGAAAGTTTAGGAAACACCCGAGCGATATAAAACGCGAATTACGTTAAAGCAGATTAATTGTTGATTAATTAGCGAGTCTTTCACGGTAGCTGATTGATTATGAAATTAGCAAGTAAGTTAGTCGGTTCGTCTTTACTTCAATTTCGTGAATATTGAGTAAGAAATAAATTCAAGAAGTATCGTACAAACAATACAAGTAAAAATTGATTGTTATTTGTGAAGTTAAGCATATGGTTAGTTCACGAAACCGTAAATTGTAAACTTGTAGTAGAAACAATAAAACGGTTTCGAGATTATGAAGTGAACTGTACTTTCAATATTTTATTTACAGAATAATTCAAAAGAAGCCACCTAAGACTAGAATTGAATAAATTGAAATTCACAAGAATAAATTAGTAGCATCAATGCTGCATATTATTAAAAGATCGGTGTGTATTAAAGAGAGATATCAAAACTCCATATATGTAAATTAATCTTATAAATTCATCTTAAAAAATAGGTCAGATTATACTTAAATGGCAATTTTAATGAAAAAAAATAGATATAGATAGAAATATACAAAGTAAAATACTGGAGAGCTACTTTCAAATTAACTTGATGTGTTTAATCCATATCGCTTAGGCTTTGGGGCTACAACTTAATAACCGTGATATAAACACTATTCGACACAAATCGGAACCTTTAATTTAACAGTTTTAATTATTGTGTGTTAGTTTATTGTCGTCGTCTCTTCCATTTCAATTCTGCTACCTACTGTAAGCTAGAACTTCCAAGAAAATAAAACAAAACTGTGAAATAGCTCGTCCTCTTTACCAGGAACTGCCAAAGAAACAAAACAATTATTCATATACGTACTTCCTTCCAAACACTGGCTGGGCAAATGTTTATCAAGTTTTAAACAGTGAGAAGAAGCTGTATGTTCAAAAAGTATTTCAATGAAGTTATATATATAAACCCGTTTAGAATGGTACAAAAGTTCCTTCAGTGATAATTATACTAGTGTAAAAAATAACTTAAATAGGAAAAGTGGAAATTAGGAAATAGGAATGGGAGCACCAAAAAATTATGGAAACAAGTTACGAATAGGCGAGATAACTTTACAACACTTAGTGATTTATGACACAGTGCAACCTCAAACTGGATGTGGTCATCGTTCAGCCCATTCCTACTTCGTGTAATTTTATAATTTGGTAGTTGTTCAAACTAAATGAAAGGTGTAAATAACTAAAATTCTCTGCTGTAAACTTTGTTTCAGTAACCAAGTACATATACATGGATGTAATCCAATTACGTACCATAACGAAATGCATGACATCATAAGGATTAGGGGGGGGGGGTTGATGTCGAAAATGAGGCAGAAAGCTCCAATATTCTTACTTTGCTCATGGGAGACATTATTGCTATCTGACTGGTAAAGGGTGGGCCAAAAGAATTGTATCCAAATCGCTAAATTTTGAAATTTGAGTATT
>NW_013667602.1:103900-144696 GCF_000517525.1 Limulus polyphemus
AAAGGATTAGCTACTGATAAAACTCAATTCAAGTCTATAATTGGATCAAAGTTTAAAGTAAAACAAGAAGTAGGAATGGGAAGAATGGTGGTCACACCCACTTTGAAGTTGCACTACGTCAAAAACCAAAAAGTGTTGTAATGTTATCCCGCCCATTCCTGCTTCCTAATTATTTTATTGAAAATTTTTTACACTTGCATCAGCTTGAGAGTGGCTGGACTCTAGGCCTATTTTTCTCGTAGCTTTTCTTAGAGCTATCTCGACATTTCCTGATATTTTTGCTATAGTTTTTTGTTTCATCTAGCCAAAGTGGCAGCCTTTTCTTTCGCTAGATTAATGGCTAAGGCTTGTTTCACATATTCAGCATTACTGTTTCTAACCTTATCTCTATTTTTGCAGTAATGCTCTCTTCACTGGGACAACGACTTTTCATGGTTATAAACATAAGATTTTCTCCTCACCTCTCTCTTCTCCCCCTCCCCCTTGAAAGGCGTATTTTAAAATTCGCACTGTTTCAACTATAACCTTAGATATAAATAGGTCATACTTAGTTTGAAAACAATGAAAAGGTAAATTATACAACTTATTCTTGTTTCCAGTCCAGAGCACTCACTCGAGCAAAGCCATGTCAGACTTAGGCAGTGGTGGCGTTCGTCTTCACGTACAAGACTCCAGTTTCAGGCACCAATACTACGATAGAACTGCTTTATCCAAAACTTTGTTTTCAAAGGTTAGATCATAGTTAGAACCTAGTTCTAGAGAATATACGTAGTCCAAGTTTTTTTTTTTTTTATCGAATTGACACAGCTGCAGGCTGATTATGTAGCGCATACGCATAAGTAATCGTGCGTCTGCACTGAACATGAGGGCGGGTTGTTATTTGGCTACTTACAGAGCGTGCTTGTAATAATAGATTATGGCTACTACTATATTGTTAACTCGTTAGGCTAAGGTGCATTTAGATTTGCATAAGGTGAAGGCAGAAGAGAGCCATGTTTTTCTAACAAAGTTAGTCAGTCAGTCAGATTTACAAAATTGTGGTTTTGTGAATTTTTTGTTTTTACTCTACTGACTTTCTCAAGTGCTTTGGTGGCTTGTTACTCTGAAGTTGATTTGTTGACTACTCAACAGTGTGTGTAAAGTGCTAATAAAATTTTGTTTACATGCTGTTTGCAGTTTGAGATTTTAATTTGTATTGCACATATTGTACATCTGGTCCATTCCTACTATAAGTACTACCATACCTATAACAGAAACCCATTCACAATGGAACATTAATTGCAATGTTGCAAATATACTTATGAATTATGAGGATCTCTGAATTCGTTCATTCGGAAATAATAGCTGTGTCAGCGATTATTGTTAACAAGATAGCAAGAAACTGGCAAACTCTAAAAATGAAAACATGCCTTTAATTTTCTTAATTATTGTACTGACTTTTCAAAGCTCTGGACGCAACATTTTTGAAAAATATTTTCCCAAACCATTACAATGACTTGGTCAACAATTAGTACGTAATACGTATATTTTGGAGTAAGATTTTTGTAGGTAAGATATGCCAAACAATGATTTAATTTTTATGTGCTAGTTCATACCATAACAGTTGTCGATGCAGCTTATGACATAAATAGCGTTTGAACCAGACAGCCCTAGAATTTGGCAAAAGATCCGTCACTGGATATGGCAGGTATTGTGTGTCTGGCATACTATTACATATTATTCTTTGCTTTCACTCGTAAATACTTAGAAGTATTTATCTGAAACTTGAAACGGCAAACTTTAGGAAGTTTGAAGGGAAATACCTTTCTTCATGGTGGTGCAAAATTCATAACTCGCATGGCAATGCGCTATAGGGGTGGCATATGTAGCCCAAGACAGTGAAATAAACAAGGAAGTCCATTCGGCAGTATTCCAGGATGGGCTGCAGCTCATAAGCTGCTCATCACAGCTATAAATGCAAAGCACTGGTACTCTTAAGCATCAAGTTAAGATGAAGATCGAATGAAAAACAACAAACAAACATCAAGTGAGCAATAAATCATGGTACTTATTGTTTACTTCAAATAGACGAATCTGGGGTTAACATTAACTTGTAGAACGATTTGGATATAACTGTCTTCCTAGCCACGAGAAGTAGTAGCAAAATATTATCATGACGTGAGCCTCTTTTAGCTGTTTTTGACTTGACCCCTTATAATATATGACTAACTTCATTAATGCAACATTGTCCAGTGTCACAATGATGCATTTCTTGCAATAATGGAATTCAACAAGGAGGAACATGTCACTTTCAGCAAGATAATGCTCCATAACATACCGCACACCAATACCGTAGCCACTCCATAACCAGACTTCTATCAAATAAAATTTATAAACTATACTGGGGCAGTCTGAAACTTCAGTCGAAGAACAGACTCCAAAATCTTACTACACTTGAAGCTGGTTCACAAGTGTTAATCTGCTTCACCAAATGTGCAGTAACAGGTTAATGGCAAATGTTAATAAGATGATCTAGGCTGTAGTTAACGTCAAATGCAAGCCTATGTCCTATCAAAATGGTGCTTTTGAAGCAAACGCGGTATCCTTTCTTCAAGTTATGATACACTCTGTGTTTCTGTAACATAGTATATAATCATTAAAATATATCGAAATTTGTAATCCCTTATTTATTCACATAACACAAGTGTTTACGAAAATCGAAGTACTAACAAGCATTATTCTACAGTTAACCACTTATTATCAGTTACTTTGTAGTACACTTCATATGACATTTTGCTTTCTGAATCTAAACAATTTCCCCGGATTTGGTCATCTTTTTAAACAAAAACCAAAATTATTTAGCAACTACAGCAATATCCATGGTGGAGAAAGATATTTTAAAGATTTTTCAAAACCTTATCACTTCTGCATCATTCTGTGACCCCCTGTAATATTTCAAATAAGTTAGTATATTATCGCGTTTATTATTCTTAAAAAAGTAAAAAATTAATAACCTGAAGAGATACGATACTCGAGCACTCCAAAAATAATCTGAATCGAACAAAACTTGATGCTATCGTAGACGACTGTCATTACAAACATCTATAGAAACATTAACATGCTGTCGATATACAAATATATTATAATAATACTATACCCAATTTTTGTCTGTCCTGAAAATGGACATGTGAAAATTCACATGATACCTCCAAACATGCAAATAGAACAATTTATTATAATAATATTTAGTTTTTATCTGTCCTGAAAATGTGCGCGCACCTTACTCTCTAAATGTGCACTTCATTTCAACGGATGTAGACAAAAGGCGGATGTAAAAATACTTTAGTAGACATTTTGTACAACATTATAAAAGCTTATTAAAGTTTTGAAAAAGGTCTAACGTTAGGTCGTAGAATAAATTACAAGTTTATTTATTGATAGTATTAAGTAAAGTTTAGCGCTAACAAAATTAAAGCGAAAAAACGTACACAAGTTAGTTAATTTATACCTTTGTCGAATATAGGTTGTACTTACTAAAGGTTTAACTAATGTTAGACCTAAAACAGGTGGACTTTTAGATTTTGGTGTCTGCGATTAGAATTATTTTGTATCATTCTACAAATCCCGTATTTAAAGAAGTATTGTTGCAATAAAGCTACTAATTTGGCCGCAAATATTTTGCGGGTCTCTGCCAGTATTCAGTACTCTACAGTCTACATTATGTAACAAATCAATCAGGATTTTGTTTTGGATGATGTAAAAATATGACTTACTTTCTTACAGAGAGTTTATAAGAAATGTTATCTTCTTTACAAAATAACAACACAGGCAGTCTTCTCTCACGTCAGTTATGCAAGTATTTCAGAATCACTATATATTTCAGGATTCTAGCAAGAAATATAACAAGTCTCCTTTTTGACTTCAGTACTAAAACAACTGATTGGAATGTGTATTGTTCAATATATTCCGGTTCAAAAAACACTCAAAGTTTATATCAATCCAGAACTTAAAAAAATAAATACATAGTTAAACGTACACTGTGTGAAGAATTGACGTTTTCCAATAACAAAGAAACAGAACAACTCAAAAGTAAAATACATGGTTAAAGATAGACAGAATGAAGAACCTATATCTGCTCATCTAGGCCTGCAAGGAATTATATTAATTAACGCGCACTCGCTACTAGAATTCGTGTTTCCCTTTAGAAACGGAGAACAGGAAACAGCACACACACACAAACAAAAAAACAAGAGCATATAAACTTAATCTCTTATTTGTAAATCCTGGAACATTGTATATACTTTTCAGTAAGACTACAACATACCAAGAAAAAACAAAAAAAACAGCCATTTTGGAAAACTAAAGCAACAAAATTTGGAACATTAACTGTATAGTCAGTTGCTTTTATTACACTTAAAACAACTATCAATGTGTACAATTAACTATATTATATCTTTCAATCATTTTATCACTGTATTTACTCTTTTTTTTTACAACAAAAGGGAATGAAACAAACTTTGTGCCAGAAATTGCTAACGAAATTACTAGACTTTTTAATAATTTGAGCATTGATGTATTCAAAGCATTACATATAATAAACATCTCACTACCTAACCCGAAGGAATCCCTATTAAACTAACAAAAGGCATTTACAGTATCCGATGTGAATGTAGAAAGAAATATATGGAACAATGGTCATGTCACTTAAGGTCACATGCGTAGAGGTGATTTCCATTTATCTGCCTTAACATATCGTCAATATGAAACAGATCACAAAATACCTTGGGACATAATTCTTCTCCTACATCAACCCAAAACTAAAAAAGAAAGACTGTTTAAAAACTACAGAAATCATCAAAGCAAACGATCTCTCGCTAAACCAGGATAATGGCAGTAACAACATCAGTCGCATTTGACAAGGTCTATTCACTCTTCATACACTTGACCACACTTAATCTTCACCTGTCACCTGCTGACATTATTTCCGTCACATTTAATCCCCATTGTCTTTGTAACAATATATAAATCTTGGATTGCTTAGTACTGACCATACACCCCCCCCCTTCTTTTTTTTCTTTTTCATGTTATCGTCCAGGAACGGTCAATGACCTTCATGTCTTATCTGTTTATGCATCTTGCGCAAATGTCAACTTGTTCCATATAATACATAAAAAAGGTGTAATTTCTCATATATTGTCAACTTTGTCTTATTGTCTACTGAAATTATTCACACATAAATGTCATATGTTTCTGTTGAATGTTAATAAACTATGGTTCTGGTGTTTCCTGGAACGGGGTGTGACGTTGCTCGTGAACTTTTGATCTTGTATGCCAGACTAGGGGCAAAAGCAAAATCTTCCTCAACAAGTACAGGAAATCAGCATTTCCGGTCTTCTTCTTGGTCTCTCTTCCGGCAACCCAAGCAAGCAAATGAAAAATCATGAAAACCATAGACAAGTCCCCTAAGTTTTAATCAATATATCAGCTTCAACTACCACATAGCCCAAGCAAGGGGCGAACAGAAATTCAAAACATTTCTGACAACCCCTGGGTTACTTAACCTAAATAGCTACCAGGATTAGACTGATACATTCCTGAAGAAGACAGAGGAATGTTCTGTCGAAAAGTGTAGTATGTTCCACCATCAATAAAATTTTTCCTTAGCATAATATGCTTCCTTACTCAGGTATCGACAAAGATCGTTTTCCAAGCCTCACAAGTCTTTAATGCGCACGCGTTATATTATCTACACTTACAAGTAAAATTCATTATAATATTAGTAATAAACGACATTTTAACACAAATTTGCTATTTTTATTACTTAATTGAACACTCAGCGTTTCGCTTTAAAGCTTTTTCAGGGGTGTTCCACTAAAATACAAACCGTAACTGACAGTATAAAACCTACCCAATTTTCTTAGACAGGGTCGAACATGTAGATTCTTTTAGGTGACTTGACGGCCATTCTATAATGAAAAAGTGTTTTACTGATAAAAGTTACGGTTTAAACGCTGAAAGCTGGTAAAGCATTAGAGGAATGTGAAATGAAAAATCTAAGGTTTATGTAATTTCTATTTCATTACATACAAGAAACAAACACTGGGCACAGTATTTCTAACCAGACTACTAGCAAAACAACATTGCAGAAACTGGATGGTGAGTCTAGCTAGTTAAGTCCACGTGCTCATTGCTTTGGCAACCAATCAAACAAGTTGAAATTGCGGTCTCACTATTCTCATTTCCTGATAATTACTGGGCATACCATGCAGCTCAAATGCGAATCACAAAACCAGCATGACAGTGGCCAGTGAAACACTGAATTTTGTTAATTATAATTACAGTAGCCTTCTCTACTCAAAATTTTGAAGGCAATGCACATATCATGGATTTATTGACACTTCACAGTAAAAACCTGCGAACTGTTCTTCTTAAGTGTGTAATAGCAATATTTTCTAGCGACTTCTAAGTTTCGCATGAATAATTGCTACATTAGCTAGCAATTTGCCAGAGTTAATTTCAATCCCCGAATATGTATGTATCACATTTTGACTATTTGTAACATTTATAAACAGACATTCTAAAACAAAAGAATAGTGTGAATAATCAGAGCAAATAGAACTTTTTCTAAAACAGAAAATTTCTGAACAACACCACATTCTCATTTGTAGAAACTAGAATGCCTGTTTCATTAACTGACATTAGTTAATAAAGCACTCAAAAGTCTTAAACCCAGAGATTATGTACACAACAATAACAACACCTTTTCATTCATAGCACTTTAGGTACTAAAGCTTGGGTTATATTCAAAATTAAATAGTTTCTAAATCTTCCGATTTTAAACCCAATTTCTTTCCAATTTTAAATCAGTTTCTCTCAAAACATATATTAGAAGACATTTCAATATTAAACCTTTTGATTTGAATAGCATTTATAAGTAATTTTAAAACATTGCCACCAAAAACCCCCATTTAGTTTACTACCCAATTAAACTATTTCATAAATGTTCCACCTTTTTTTCATATAGCAAATACATGTTATAAAGTCTGATTTTCTAAAAATTCTTGTAATTTGTTTATTTATCAATATAAAAGGCCTCTACATATCTCTTGGTTAAAATCTTGAAATTTAAGTAACATACACAGAAAAATTGCAAAATTCTTAAGTGGAATATTTTTTTTTTTTGCAAATTTCCAAAACAAAAAAAGAAAAACTGGCCAAATCAATTTCTTTATCAATATCACAGATTCAAGGAGAAATTGTCAATTCAATGGTAAGAGTATCAAAACTTGCTTTTTAGTTGTTTTTCATTAGTGGATGTCATGATTATACTGAAATAAATCTTCGCAACTACATAACTTTGCATCTGAGTTACTCCTAATGGACACTAAATATTTTGATGTGTGATTGTACTACCTCATAACTGTATAGAAAAATGAAAATGCTATAATATAACAGTATGCATAAAAAAATCTCTCATAATACTCTCTGACATCTTACTATTTTGAGTCATCTAAAAAAGGTTTAATATATTATCATACAATTGAAAAAATAAAGGACTCAAAACTATTAATAAGACAATCTTTTACAGAATTATGCAATTTTTTTACAAGTAAAACCTCCTGTACTGATATGAGGGATGCAAAAAAATCAAAAGTATTTAATATGCTATCTTTAGGAGCTACATTTCTGAACAAAATTGAATTTCTGTAACTTGGGATAATCAACCAAAACCAAGTTGTAAAATATTAAACTTGAATTTTAATAATGTCTCTGCTTGTGAGTTAGAACTGTCAATCTTACACTTTTTATTAGCATATATGCATTCCACGGAAAGTCACTATATGTAAACCAAGCCTTGTCAGAAGTTTAAAGCAGTTCATGAGAAATGTATAGCTACAAACATGCTTATGATGGGAGTACTCAGTAGGATTAGCTTTTATGTTCTCCATTTTGGTTGGCTGAGCTATAAGGTGAAATGTCTGTTGTTAGGTTATTTAGGCTAATTATGGCTTTATACACACTATAAATTTATCTTTAGGTAACTTAATTTTACTGCCATGTGGAATTAAGACTTGTATTTGCTTCCTTCCTTTGTTAGCCCTTTGAAAAGATATGGCACATAGTTCAAAATTTTGTGCAGTATAGTATCCTCAAACCAAGCTCATGTAACTAAGAATGTAACATAATAAATGGAAAAGGGACCATCTGGTCTTTCATGGTGATCATTTCACACCCACCCTTTATTTTAAGGAATTACTCCATTCCCATTTTAAAATCTTGGGCTGGTCTAAAAAAAATCAGCTTTTTGAAAATTAGAAGCTAAACATATTTTTATCTCAACATATAGCAAAACCTACTTATGTGATGAGTAATATTCCTCAAATGTTCCTTCATTTTAACTCTAGCAACCACATCCTTATTAGTCTTTAACAATAAATCTAAAATGACATTCATTCTGATTGGTTCTATGATCATTTGGTATATAATTATCCATCCTCAAATCACCTAAATAAACCTCTTTTTCCCCCACTAGTTGAGTCCATACAATCCCAATCAATGTGTATAAAATTAAGGTCTTAAGAGTAATTATTTTGAATATGGGAAAACTTAAAATATACTTTGAGGTTAATTTTAAAATGTGTTTATTAAATGAAAGCTTTCAAGCTCATTTATAAGCTTTCCGTCAGGTGAAAGACACCTTGAATATGAATGTTATGTTAACCACAAGAATGTAGAACATTCCATAATGTGCAACAATTGTAAATATAAAAGCATACAACAGATGGTGCTTTATATCAAATAAATATTTAATTTATGCAACTGCAATTTACAAACGAAATTTTATGGTTTTATAAACTTAAAATGGAATAGTAATACTCTTGAGTTGATCATGGTACTCTTGTTTATAAAGTAATACAAAATAACATAGAGTACCTTTTGGTTTACAAAATACATCAATTCCAGTGTAGTTGCTTAATGTGTTGTTTTTTTTTAACGTAAGAAAACTTTTATGTAATTTTTGCACTTAAGATGAAAATATGGGTTAAGGAATTCGTTTCTCTTCATCACACTTACAGTAAGAAGTATAATTAAAGTAATGCACAAAAAGGAATTTCAAAATGCTATTGGTATTACTGTTATTGTTAGTAACAGTAATAGTACAAATACGATGGGCTAGAACTTAGGACTAGAAGAGCATGAAAAAATTGTTTGCTTCGAAATTAAGTAACACTTACTTGACACTATAGCATATTATTAACTTTTATTTTTAAAGTTTAAGAACATTTTTATTGCAAGTTATACTGTTAAATTCATTATTACTGTTACACAGCGTTAATATTTATTTGTTCTACTCTATTATTATTAAATTAAAAATAAAACGCCTAAGTGTACTGGGCTGGAGTCTGGACGTATGCGAAATGGCTAAACCTTTATTTTTTTAAAAAACAAAAACATCACAATTATCATAATATAATAAAATATTCCTGAAATTTTTCACTTAATATTTCCAACAAATATGAATGATAAAGCTCGCTATATAGGAAAGAATATTTTCTTTATTAAATAAAATGCATGCTTACTGTATTCTATTGAAATCATCCAACTGTTCCAACCTTTATGTCATAACATTCCTCATTTAACTACAAAATCTATTTACACACTCCACTACTCCCTTTTAAACTGACGCGGCCTTATTAATATATTTTAATGTTTTCACGCGACGTGGCACTGTAAGCAGATTCAAATCAAAACATTTTTTTAAATATTTTTTTTCACTGCAAAGCATTATACGCCAACAACTTTTCTGTAAACACAACTGAAATGACGTCTAAAACGGTTTCGAAATAAAATCGTCATAACCATAGCTGTTTTTCTGTATTTTTCGTCTTTAATGTACTTCTTTTGTGTAGAAAACAAACATATGCCGTATCATGCCACTCAATAATGTGGAGACTAACGAGTAGAATTTCTATCGAAAATGGTAGCTTTAACCTTTATGAATTAAATTAAATATATTTAAGTAATGCAACACCTACAACAAGAATTACGGTACTGTGTGTACACCTTTTACAAGCTGGCGAAGAATGATTACAATTATGCTTGTCATAAGACCTTAGTATTAGGCCTATTACATTTTGGAACACTACCTTATTTATTTTATTGTTGTATCAAATGGTTTATATAAATAGTGTATTGACCACTATTGTGTTTGTTGTATTCCAGCCGGCCTGGATTGAGCGAAACGCGTCATCGGCAATGGATATGGTAATTATATTGTGGTTGGAATATTATTATACCCTCTTCTAAATCTTGAAAATCTCTAAGGGACTAAATAAAGAAGGAAGTGTTTCAAAATGTAATACTCATAATACTAATGTCTTATGACAATAATTATGTATTTAGGTCTACTGATATCCAACAGAAAATCCGACAGTTTTCTCAAACGCAGGATTATGCCTGTTAAGCGAAGAATAAATTGAACACAGACAGTACATGAAAACGAGCAAACAGAAATGTAGTTTTAAACATAAAATTATTTATTAAAGAAACATCTAAACTGGGCAGGCTTGTTCTGTCTCGTCTGGCAGTTAGGGTTGAGAATTGCAAAACAAAGAACGGATCCAGGAAAGAATTGAAGAGCAAGAGCAATAATTATGAAAATGCATAAATTCAGTACTCTACTGAAATAAAGAAAGCCAGATGTCCTACTAGTACACTCTGGCGCATAGATTTCCCGCAAAGCTGCTAGTTAAGGCATACTAATTAGAGGTTCGAAAGATATCACGCCACAGAATATAACTTCGTTTCTCTTTCCAAACTCTGAATGAATTCATCGACAAGAAAAAGGCAATACATAAAAAGTACAAAATAACAATCTTTACTCACAATACGCAATCAAAGAACAAACAGAGCACGTAGTTACAAAACTGATCAAGTGTTTGCTGTGGATGTGTGGAACTAGCAAAATATAGTTGTTAAAAAGAAATGTTTATTGGTTTTCTCTCACCAATCCAGTCCAGTTGAGCTAAAAGAAATAAGCAAGCGAAAATTTTAAAACAAAAACATCTCCTGAAATTAGAGAAAAATTTAAAGTTAACTTTTAAACAAAGAAATACTAAGTTAAAATTTTCCTAGTCAAATTTTATGAGAACTCTAGCAAATCTAGAGTTGTATGTAACCTTAAAATCCATGTTTAACGGGGAAGAATAACAATAGCAAAACCAAGATGCTCGTACCAGCGTCCTCACACACGTGCCCTAGAAACACATGCATTCGAGCATAGGGGTATGGAGGTTCCAGGCCTTCATCTGATTCACTGACAGAATGGTTGGTTGTCTATCTCAAGATGTCACGGGGAAGTACTAACTGTTTTCTCTGAAAACAAAAAAAACATGCCTAATGGCCAATTAGCAGACCCAAATATTGTGTGCACTAGAGTAAGGAAAATTAAGTTGTTTACTTAAGTGACTCTCTGCATCCAAACTGAACTTAAACATTTGCATATATACTGAGGTGGGAGGGAGCTAGTACAAAGTATTAACTTATATCACACGTGCAATCTTAAGGCATGCCAGGTGTGTACAAGTTTCTATGTTGCCTGTTTAAATACGCTGCTATCCAAGTAGATCATACAGAAACACGTTTATGTTAGACTGAGATTTAAGAACAAAGGTTACAGCATGTACCCTTTACCTGTGTAAAGGAATTAGCCCCCCATCAACACAGACGTGATTAACTGCATGCAGAAACGTCATGAAAATGTAGTAAAGATGTATTCTACACCGGTGAAGTAAGGGTGAAATCCACTCTAAACTTTGAAACTGACGTTTATGGTCCAATCAGAAAATTAATAATTGATTGTATAATGTGGTAACTGTTTCCTTCGGGGGATGGGCACGACGCCATGAAACCCACACAAAGACATTCCAGTAGCGAGTTAAGGAAACTGGAATTAAATACAACTCAAAATAAAAATACATAAAATTCAAAATCATAATTCATAATGAAAACAAAACAAAATTACAATTCAAAATACATCATCTCAAAATCGCAAAGTAAATCAGATTAAAATTAGATCATAAAATAAAATACAATAATCTTAAAAAAATTTAAAAAGTCATCAGTACCAGCCAGTTACTACAAATTGAAAATGTTCCAAACAGAATTTAAATAAATAACAAATCAAAGATACTGTTGCGTCAGCGAGGTCACGTGACTAGTGTCACGCCACCTATTTTCTAGAAATATCCTGTTCCTTCGTGAATGCCCTAGCATTTACTAGATATATGTTAGTCTGGTATATATATATATAAGACGCTCACAACGTGACGGGATAATGTGTGTAGGTGATGAGTAATTGAATGTATGCGACAGAATATTGTTGCCCTCGTGAGACGTTTGTTATAGAGCGACTGTTGAAATTAAGTGTATCGTAAAGTTGTATTCGGAAAGAATAAACCAGTTTTATTAAGAAAGGACTTGTGTTGCTAAAGTTTCGTCGAACGAATTTACGGGAAATCAATTAACAAACGGAGACGTAACAATACTAAATAAAATAGGAAAGAAACATATTAATAATACAATACGAAACAAAGTACAAATACAAAAGAACTACAGTTTACAAAAACCTGAAAGCTATTTACAATATATAAAATGTTCACCACAGATCCACGCATCTCTCCTAGATTTTGAGGTTTTTCTTCTATTTCATCTAGGGTTGAACCCTGGATCATTGGTTAATGGGACAAACATCCGAGAAACGTTATTTCACAAAGGCAATGTGTTTTGTTGCAGTGCTTAGAGCTGATAAACTGTTTATCATGATCCGTACATGAGTACAGTAGATTGTCAGGTAATTCACAAGACTGTGGCTTCATGAACAAATCAGGATTGTAAACTCTGAGTAAACCGAATCTATGGTAAATCTAAAGTTCAGTTATAAGTAATGAGGTCATGACACTATCCTTTCTTGGAAAAAGTCAGTTGGAACCAGATGTTGCATGTTTGCTGCACCTTACATTGTCAATAGCGAATGCGCACTAAGACGTCAGAACACCTTTTTTCTAAGCATTAGTAAATATGCAATACACCTAGCTTCTGATGGAACAACATGAATATGGCTAGCTTGACCATGATGGCCCCTGACAACAGTCATCAGGTAACAGATTCGTACATTTCGCATACAGATGAGGTTTTCTATCATTGTTCGGTTGTCATAAAGACAGAGTAAGTGTACAACAGCGAAACTGGGTAAAACTGCAAAAAGGAACAATACACCAGAGACTGAAATTAGGCAAAATACTTTACAAGAAGCAGCCAATACTTCTAACTTTGAATGTTTCATAACCTATAGATTTACAACTCCAATCTGCCTTTTAATACCACTTAAACATATTATGAATAAATAAGTAAAACATGCCTGACACCACAAATAAATCCAGAATTACATTTGTATATATTTCACACAAAAATTATGTTTTAACACTATGAATAAGTGTAGTTAATATAAAGTTCGCATATAATTACTAACTTGTTCAGAATAATATTGAAATTAAACATTTGGTATTTCCTACAAAGTATAAAAATAGTTTGGAATACACCAACTAAACTTATTTCTGAATCAAAAACTGAATCGAATAGAATATTTTATTTCATTTTGAATGCCCAGTGATAATATTATGATTTTACCTTTCAATACTGGTTATATAGCCCACAAGTATCTTAGTTACCATAAATGCAAGATATTTCTTCACTAACATCAATGAAAACAATGGGTTCACCATGTTTTTCAGTCAAAATGGTGTAGTTTCTCTAGAGACTCGAAGTCTTTCCTTTAGTAAAAATCACATCTTGTGGAATATTTGAGTTTGAGACCAAGCTTGTGTAGTACAGGATGGGACCATGTGTTTGCTATCCCATTAGTTAAGGTGTAATGTTTTTTTTTATTTTAATTAGTGTGTTTGACAGTTTCCAGTTTGTATGCAGAGTGACACTGAAATGGATAGTTCAAAGACCATTGTTTTGGTGCATACAAGATGTGAGTTCACTAACTGGCAACTGACCGAGTTTCGTGCAAGAAAGATAGCATATGGCATCCAGAAACAGAAAGCTGTACTTTGTGTCAACGAATTGGATATGTGACGGATTTGTTATTATATATTTATGTTAATATCGACATTCCGTTTAGATTAAATTTATATTTAGAACCATACATAGCTTATACTGTTAAATATATATTGCGAAACTCCCTCCTATTCTCTAAAGTTGTAGAAGGTTCTCGAGTGTAAGAATCAACAATATATATATATATGTACGTAAACGCTTCATGTAACTTTGTATTGTTACGTAATCTGAATTTTCTAGAAACTCTCCACACGCCTATAAATATAACCAACGCGATGCGCCAAAAAGAGTATCTATTATTAGTTTGCTATAGTCAGTGTGCTATAAACTTCGGAAGCTATAACTGTGATTGTTATAACGCTTATCGCCCCCCAGTGGTACAGCGGTATGTCTGCGGACTTACAATGCTAGAATCCGGGTTTCGATACCCATGGTGGGCAGAGCACAGATAGCCCATTGTGTGGCTTTGTGCTTAATTACAAACAAGCAAACAAATATAACGCTTATCAATCGGAAAACGTCAGATATTTGGCCAGGAGCATACATAAAGTTCGAACATCACAAATCATTTAACTTCAATGGCTTCTCATCGGACATTAGTATCTTTATGAAAACATTACCTAACTTCAACGGTGGAAAATTCGGCGTGTGGCTGGTGAATAACGGAGGACAAAGCTAGCTAGCTCCCATTTAAGCTAACTGTACCTACGCTAACTCATAATTAACTTGCTCATCGTGAGCCCTCGATAAAATATCGAAGAAGTTCCAGACTAGAAAGAAGACTTTATATTGCTTGTAAGTTTGTGAAACATTTGTTAATAAATCGTTATTTATAATAACTGTTATTGTAAATTGTATTGTTGTGTGAATATTAAAACGTATTTGTGTTAAAAAAGAAAACTGTATGTATCAATCTTGTTGGCAAATATCATAAACTGACTATATATCAGCTTTTACTTAACTGCTAAATCCAAAGTTATTTTTTTCATTTACAGTTAGGAGATTCTTAGCTCAACTTACAAGGGGACATATTGAAATGAACGGAAAATCGTTTAAAGGTTATAACATAGCTCTTGGCAGTTCAACAGACACAGTAACACACTTGCCCTTGTTTTTCTTTTGTATAGTGTTTGTTATTATAAATAAAGATGGTTGTCATTGGACATCATTCAGCTTCGACTCTTTTCCTGTTGGCCTCATTTGGAAATTAGAGAGATATCCACTCACACTCCATAGTCCAGTTTTCTAAATCCTCCAATTGGCATGCTAACTGATTGCTCTGTAGGAAAGCTGTGAACAGGAAATGCCGCACATAAATATCCCTTCACTGTATTAGGAATACACAGAATACACCCGTCTTTATCTTAATACAGTTCAAGCTAATCAGTGCAGTTTTTTACCAAATGTATCAAATTTCAGTATTTCAAGTCAAATTATTTATTTAACTGAATAAATTATATTCTTGTATATATTATATTTGCATACATAGCTTATAAACAACTTGCTTAAAGTGTACTGGAAAAATGTATGGATTCTACATATGGTTCTCTTTCCGCATCATATAACAAACAGCCCATAATTTTACTGAATATCTTCATCGATTTTATAGCAACCAACTAGCACCAGTTGCTCAATCCACGTTTTTTTTATAAAAGTAAGTTAAGGTGAAACCTACTGGCACCATCATTGAACTAGAAGTACCCCAACTCGAGCAATGACTCGAAAATAAAGTAATTAAAGCTAGAAAAACAAAATATTCTACTATAAACATCCATCCAAACAAATCGCATTTCGTGTCATCAACCACAAAATGCACACATATATAAACAATCCAATATAGTAGACATATATGGAACGACAGCAAACCAACTTCCACTGTCATGACATAGCAATCAGCTCGATTCACTTTGTTTATCCCATCAGCACTTCCATATAGAGGTCGTGAAAAAAACCGATACATAATACTGGAGATAAAATGGATGGCAAAGTTTTCTGTGAGAGGCATGTTCAAACGAGAGCAAACACAACAAATAACTGCCAAGTATAGAGAATACTCTATTGGCAGAATGAAGACTGACTGAGAAAGGCATTCCACCATCAAGTTCTTGGCTTCCAGCAAATGACAGGCAACAAAACAAACCTGATGTGAATGGGTACGGAAGGTTTAATGCTCCAGAGTTCCCAAAAGCAATAGAACTTCTCTCAGAGGATTAAAATGAGAAGTGCAAATCTAGGTGACCAGATATGCCATAGCTTGCAGGCAAAGAGAAAAGGCTGAATAAAGCGTAAACAAGAGATGAAGAAAATGTCCAGAAGTATCAAATATTGAGTGAGCATGAGAAAGGACTCAGATCTCATGACAAGCCACCTCAACCGAGTAGCCTCCTGTAAAAGAAGGAAGGAGTAAGAAGATGATACCATCCTAGAAAGGGCCAACAGAAATCAATCATCCAAGAAAAAGAATACAAGCCTCAGGCCATGAATATGTTGAGTGAGGGCCCTCACGATAAAACAACAAGGGCTAATGTTATGTAGAAGGGAAGAGCAAGGAATTTTAAGATACAAATCTAATGGATGGAACATAGGAAATAAGTCAAAAGGGATGTATAGGAAGGTGTCCAACACATCAAACCTGACCAACCACAGACCAGGTGAAAGAGACCATAGGTTGTGTCAGAGAGAAGAAAAAAGTAAATGGGAAGTGGAGATAAGAGAAGTGAGAAGATAGATCACAGTGGAGAAAGGAAAAATGACTGTTGGCAGAAAATGAGACCAACAGCAAGAGAAGAAGAGGCAGGTACAAACAAGGTTAGAAGTGACCTGGTAGAGAAGGATGAGAAAAAGAGGAATCTGGAATGGGAAGGTGAGGGGTAAATTGATCCAGATGAGGAACAGGGGGAAAGACCAAGTTTGATACAAGTGAAAATCCTGGGAATATAAGGACTGAAGTTGTACAGTGACAGTCCAGGTCTCCAGAGAGAAATGAACACCACCAAAAATGTCTAGGTGTACACAAGAAAGAGGAAAGTGTACAGTAAAGAGGAACCTGATCCACCAAGTCCCAACATCTGAGAGATGAAATAAGAGGAGATAGTGTAGAAGAAGTGGAACAGACTAAACTAGCAAAGAGAAAGGAACAAACTTCTAATAGAAAACCCCTATGGAGCATAATGAAGTGTCTCAGACAAAAGGAGGAGGTAGGAAAGGAAATAGAGAAAGGTGATGAAAAAATAAAAAGACAAATATTCAAAAATGGGCAACAAGAGAGTGAAGTAGAAGGCAATGGGACCAATCCCTAAGCAGACCAAACAGATATTAAAGATAATGAATCAAGAAAGAAAAGGAAGGACAAAAAGACACAAACAAGAGGAGACAAGGCATTTGGGTGCGAGAGAGAGAGATGAGCTATAAACGAAACAGTTTCAACCCTAATAACAAGGTAAATCCTGAGAATTGGAATCATGGAGTAAAAAACGAGAAATATTAAAGGACAAAGGTGATAGATAAGGAAAGGAACCCATCTGGGAATGAAATCCTGAAAGAGATTGAAAGGTTAAGGTCATTCCTATAATGATAAGGCATTACCAAAAGTAAACCAGGTTCAATTCGTAGTCCAATAAATCATTCCTGACTGAGGATAAAGAATGTTGGCTGATGGATAGGATGGGAGAAGAATACCCATTATGCATTTGGTAATTCACAACACACTGAACAATGGCTTCAACATCCCTGAAAGTTAAAGGGCCTCCAGAAGTAATTAAACCTATATAAAAGCCAGTGTGTGTCATGTCACATCATGCTTGATTTCTCCAAATAGGACTCATAAAAGCAAAATGCAATTATCCAGATAGAATAGGTCAATTACTGTTTGTAAATTACAATTTTTGTGATAGGAGTGCAGGGGAGGGGGGTATAACATAAAAGCTATTGTTGGAACGTAGTGTTACCAAAACGCACTGTCTTTTCTATATATTAGAAGTTGTTAATCTAATTGATTTTTAACAATAATTGTTCTATGAATATGCCATGAATGATCTCAATTTTGATTGGCTCACAAAGGAATTTACTGATGTTTGACTGCCTCGACTGCACTTTTCTGCTTCTTTGTTGGTCAAGCTTGATTTCACAAAGTTTATTTATTTCAGCTATCTATGAAATGTGAGGTTAGGGTATAGTATGGGGTGGTAGTACTTGCCCCATCATTTTTGATGGGCTATACGCCAGTCAGAGAAAACTAAAACCAACGTTCCATTAATGAATGCAAATCTCAACTACTTGAACTAAGGCAAGAAATTTTGAGCACATCTGTTGAATGCAATGCTGAGGAGAAGAATGCAGTTACCTTCCTATTGATAGAGGGGCTTTTATAGCATGATGACATCATCATGCACCAGTGCATTTCACATTAAAAATCATGAAATTAGGTGGGCTACTGGCATGCAAATCTCCTAAGCAGATGTGCAAGGAGTATAGATATTGTGTATGTAGAGAAAAGTTACTGTCTGAGAAAAAAATTTATACCATTTTTAACAAATCCTTTCCAGAAGATTAATTTTCAAATTATGAAATTTTTAGTTAAATGCAAGTTATTTTAGTCTTATATAACACTGGGGAGGTTTCATTTGTATAACTGTATGCAGTTTTAATTCTTTTACTACAGAATAAATTCAAAGTTCAAGCATGCTGAAACAGCTACAGTGACATCAGATTTATTAAGCTATGAATAAAGGCCTAAATATTTTAAGTTGTTTTCTCTTGTCGTATATTCAGTTGCACTGAATATTCATTCAAGTTATCAGATAGGTCCTCTTCATGGTAGATATACATAACTGTACGTTAGACATACATAACACAGGCTTGCAAATTTAAACTTCATAAAAGTTGTTCTGGTTTTAATAATGGATTTTCCATAATTCAGCTACGCAGATTTTGAAAATATTCATTTTATTCTATCATGCAAGGATTTTTTTTCTTTTACAAATCAGTAGAAGAAAAAAACTTACTTAGATCAAAATATTCTTTGGTCTTTCTTTTATGTATTGCATTATGATGTTTTGTGAAAAATCTGTATGTGATGGAGAAAAACGGATATCATTTTCGGATTCAGCATAAAGGAATTACAGTAGAAAGTGTAAAAACATCAAGACAATAAAACCATCACAAGCCTGTGTTATGTAGTGCAACTACAACTCTTAAGTAATTCAATTTAAAAACGAAATAACAAAACTGGACAAATGTAATGCAGAAAATGAACAACTGAATGCCCAGTTCCAAGCAACCTTGCATTTACCCAGCACAACACGACCTACCACATGATTGGTCATTTTCATTACAAAATAGATAAGAGCATAACTAATAGATATCACCTTAATGACTATTGAAGGTCACTGCTGTCAACATTCTTGTACAACATCTTATTAAGCAATGTTCTTCACAGGCAGCAATATACTTCAAGAACAAAAACAAACAAAGGTAACAATTGTTTCTTTGACTATGTTACTTTACGTGAAACCTGCACATAATCAGATAGAAACCCATGGTATATTCATATACCAAATTCTCAACCATATAAGAATTGATTTAAGTGTTAAAAAAGGTTTTCATTGTTTTCCTGTGGTTATTTCTTATAAAGGTAAATTGAAAACTGAAGAGGTTGGAAACAGAAAATGCACAGTATGGATAAGGTATACAAGTTTTGGAAGCTTATATGAAAACTTGATAAAAGTTTGTGGAATAGCTTCTTCCCTTATTATGCGATGTTTGTGTTGTTAATTTTCATCATTTAAAGATTTTGATGGATAGTAATATATGTATGTATGTCTGTATGTGAAGAGATCAATTTAACTCGGTTTTACATTTCAGTTGCTCATTTTTATGGGTGAGGGGTGACATTTATGGAGCAAATGGTCTTCTGTCATAAATTTTCTTAAATAGTTGTTGTTACCATTGATTCACTTGAGGTTTTATTAAACCCTGTGGAAGAAACTTTCTGGAGATGGAGTGGTGACCTTCAAGTAAATGGACTATTTATTTGGCTTTGAAGGTAATTTCCATCCTTTTTACTAAATGACCATGGCACAAAAAATCATAGTGCTAACTAGATTTTGGGCCCCAGAATAGACCAAAATTAAAATGGAACAGCTGAACTAGTTCTAAGGGACTTATGCATATTTAATTTAATATGTAGATTGCAAAAAAGCACATGCAATGTATATTGCTTCAGCAAATTTATTTACAATGATTTGTCTCCATTACAATACATAGCTATTTCATTTTTAGCATAATTGTTTACAAAGTAATATACGGTCTTCTTTCCACACACACACACACAATATACAAAAATACCTCAGTAATTAATACAACAAACACATCTAGCAACTGTCCCATGTAACATGCTGATACCACAGGCATCACTAAATAGGTGAATTCAGCTTGTTAATAAACAATCCTAAACAGAACCTTAAACTAATCTATGATTCATATAATGCTAACAGACTCAAATTACATTATACACAAATTCTTATTAAAGCCAAGTTGATAGCTACAGGAAAGCTGAACTGGTACAGCTACATTTTTTGTTAGTCTCTGCTTCCTCATTGCTCAAATGATGATTCAAAGCAGCTAGAGCTTGTGATGTAATGTTGCTGTCTTCTAGCCATCCACGAATAACACTTTCATCATTCTCTTCACATAAATTTGTATTCTCTGATTCAATTTCGAGCTGTACAAGGTGAACCACTTGAGGAACTGGACTTTCTGAAGGACTGTTCAGCGATATATTTTCCAGACTCAAATGTGGGGTTACAACTTGGGTCAAAGCTGTTAAGCCTCTTGTAGCCAGTTCCGAATCTTGGTACCACTGTCGTATTCTATTATCCTGCTGCAAGTTTGGTACTTCAACAAGTAGGCCTTCTTGTGGAAGATAAACCATGACATTACTGGAATTTGAGGCTTGAGCACCTGCTGATGTAACTGACGACTGCTCAATCTGGTTGGATTGAGGATCTTTAGCTACAACTACATTGGTGATAGGAACTGAAATCACTTGACTGAGAGACAAAGCGGAAGACATATTTCCAGACACAAAAACTTGCTGTGCTTGATTTGCAGAGTTTCTACTGACAGCAACTAACATTGGTTGAACACTGGCATGAAGTTCTTGACCATTCTGAACTTCATTTACTGGGAGAAGAAGGGTGTGTACTTGTCTAACTGTTCCAGAGGAGCTGGATGATGGCAATAAGACAGTCTGAATTTGCATTTCTGATTCATCAGCTGTACTGTCCATCCTTTCAATTATTGAACTTGTAGATTCTTGAGAACCTAATGCAATCACTTCACCCTGACTTTCAGCCAAATTACTCATTTCTACCAAACGAGAGCTTTCAACAATGCTTGTGCCTGCTGGAAGGACAACAGTTTCTATCTTTTGTGAAGGCTTGGAAATAGCATCAGTTGATGAAAGAACTGAAGTCTGCATCTGTCTACTCTGTTCTTCAGAATGTGATTCTGTAAATATGGCTGTCTGAACATTCTTTTGGGTACTAAGAAGAGTACTGCTACTTGGTAGAAGCAGAGCCTGACCCTGAGTATTACAGTTTACTACTGGCACTAAGGCTTGCATATTATTCGGAGACAGGATTTGGAAATTTTCTGCAGAAACTAACTGCCCTTGTACAGGAAAAGTCATTAGTGTTGTACCCTGTGCTGGATCAGAGTTATTTAAGGGCAACAATAATGTCTGCACCTGATCTGAACTGTTTGAAGTTGGATTAGTTGCTGGCAGAGTTATCAATGTTTGTGTTTGTCCTAAGGCATTGTACGAAGTACCAGCATGCTGAAGGACCAGTGGCACTTGGCTAAGGTTTAACGTTACAACACCAGGTGCTGCCATGTCTGACACTGCTGCTCACACTGATTGACTGTATAGTACCCCGGTCTTGCTTTTATTTATTTATAAGCACAGCAAATGGTCACCTGTTGGTTAAAGATGAAAAATAATTATTGTAATGCTCATATTATTATTATTTTCTTATAGCATGGTATTCTAAAGTTCTTAGTATGTTCTTCAAATAAGTCACTTGTCTTAGCATTGAGAGGAAATACCTGTTAAAGCAATTATATCAAAGTACTCTTATCAAAAAACTGGGACTTAAAAAAAAATACTGTTATGTTGCTATAACTATAGTTGTGCATCCATTGTATACACATATTCAATAACTATATATAGCCAAAAAAATAAAAAATATACACGTCATTACAAAACCTGAACAGTCAGATAAGGTTACAGGATATATTTACCAACAATTTTCATTTTTAGGTCTGAGTATAAAGAAACCATTCAGTCTATGTTGAACACACAAACAAACTGAATATTAACTATTGTAAAAATAGTATGTAAAAGATGCTTCAGTATTAATATAAGCTGCAGCTGCAAAGATGATAGATTATACACTGCAGTAACTGCTCTGTGGTTTTGAAGTCAAATTCAAATATGACAATGTCAGAGACAATAAAATTAGAAGACCCTGCAATCTATCAAGATGTATTGTACAATGATAGCTACAGCATATATACTAAAATGTGTGTTAAATTAACTATTTACAACATAATTGAGAAGATGTACTACATTTTTCCCTATAGGCAAGTTTCGTTAAATTTTAATTGATTATAATATCTACAATAATTTGTTATAGTTTTTGCACAAGTTTCAAAATTAGGAAAATAATTTTGCATTGTTAATGAATCAACTTAGGGCTAACCTAAATCTCCTATACTGTCATAACCTCTTGAGATATTATTGATATTACTGCTAAAAATATCATCAACAGTGATAATTCAATGCATTCTAATCAGTGTACACTATTTTCTGATGCACTAATTTTTAACATTACGTTCTTCTAATTAGCAACATTAATGCACAAGTTATTTTTTGGCTTTGATTTATGCTTTACTTTCTTTTGATCAGTGATTCTTACACATATTAGTCAGGAACAAACAGTAAAACCTTAACAAGTAACAAATCCTCCTATATGCATGTTTTAATAGCATACACAGATGAATGTTTTGCCTCATTCTGATAATTATAAAATCTGACAATGGTCAGATAATTTTCAATAAAGTTAACGATTTAAAAAGTTATGACATAATGACTGTAATTACCAACTGCTTATTTCAGTAAAATTGATGCAATCTTTCCACTGTCTTGGTAATTAGTTATCCACACCTTAAACAGTTATACCTTTTCCTTCTGTTAAATGAAAGACGAAAAGTACTACAACATGAACAAAGGCATGAGTGAAAAGATAACTCAACAGCTCTGTTATAAGCTTATTATTCTTATTTTTCAGCAGTTAATACTCTCTTAGCTTAAAATGAGTTACAAGTGTATAGTGCATCAGATATAATCATAAAAAGTAACTGGTGTTAATATTAATAAGGCAGTTACTGTGTTTTGTTTCTCATAAAATACTGTAATAATATTAAACTTCAAGTTAGCCAACTTTTTTTTCATAATTTACATAGCCACAATTGAATATCAATTTCATACAAAACAGTGGATCAAGGCATCTACTCAAATGAGTTCAATCCATACATTTGAAGCATTTTTAGTAGACATTTTTATACATTATATACTTTGGAAAAAATTATATATATTTTTCTTAGTTTATGAAATTTGTTCAAACTAGTCTCAAGAAGTAGTTTAACAGTTCAACTATTTTTAGCTATTCAATTAATAGTTTCAAACAGTGCTGTGGCAACAAATGGCACAGAATAACTGATAAATGTAACATTTACACCATTTGGAAGCATATATTTATTTGAATGATATTTTGATCAGAAAACCTTTACTCAGATGCTCTAAAATCATAAAATCCAGAATGAACTTTACCAAAATAATCCAGTCATTATATTCTGCCATTTTACAAATTTTTCTCATGAAAAATAAATGACAGACATGAAATAAACTAGAAAACAGTAAAAATAATTTGAGAAAAACAATGCTAAGGCAAAGAGAAATTATACAAATCTCTTAATAAAAAATATCAAATTTTATTTGAGGGCTTTCTATGTTTATGTAAGCTGCAAGCATAAAGGATATGAACATTTTGAAGGAAAAGCAGGAAATTTCAGTATGAACATTGTGGACAAAAGGAATAGAAGGGAGTCCACCTCTTTACTGATGAACCTAATAGAGATTCTCAACTTCATGAATGAGAATTCTTTACAGGTAGAACTTTATTAAAAAAAAAGAAGAAAAGGTTTTGTGCAATAAAAAGTTTAGAATCTTTATTTACATTAAAGCTCCTCTCCATTTATCATAAATTCTTGAAGTTAATAGAGGAGATGAAGAGAGCTTTAAGTATTATCTTTCACAATTTTCTTGACGATTGGATAAATGCCAATCTGATTCTTCATTGTTAGACAGAAGTTAAGGAAAACTCAAACAGTTAGATATCTGTCAGTTTGACTCCCAAAGTTTTCAAAGTGCTACAATCTATATTCATAGTTAGTAAACTAGTAAAATCCTAAAATGCAAAATAAAATACTTGAATTCATTAAACAATGTTTAGGATAGTATTGGAATAAGTTCTTACCAAATTAACTTAAGATTTAATATAGTATATATTTTTTCTCTTTGATGAAGTTAACTCAATTATTTTTGTATTATTTGACTTTCAATTTTCTAATCAGAGGTTAAGTGAAAAGTTGATGATAACTCAGCTTGGTGATGGAAATCAAGAGTAGTAATAAACATTCTTAAAGGTGAATGTGACTAATAAGGTCTCTCACCAATCTGTTTGAGTAAAGTCAATGATTGATCAAAAACCACTGCAGAACCTAAATTCCTTCATCAGTGCAACACAAGAGAATCAATAAAAACATGCTCAGTAATGAAATGGAATTTGAACTCCATCCAAATGGAAGTCTTTATTTAAATTAGTTTTTGCATTCTACTGTTGTCCTGAGAATGACATGCTTGGCCTGTTGAAACTAATCAGGCATTTCCTGTATTATTTTGTATGTTTGATAATTTTTTTTAATCAAATCATCACCATGTTTTTGCAGGCACTGCTATCTTCCTGGAAGAGGAACTGAAGTACCTGACAGACAACTCAATTTTACCAGCCATTTAACACCATTATATCCACAGAAATCAAAGGTTTCAACATACTGAAAGTTGAAACAAGAAAAACAGTTGAAGAACATCACCTGCTTACACTCTACCAAAGTCTACCACTTCATCCTGTATTATGCACTACCAATGATCAATTAGTATGAGTGCTATGCAACTAGATATGAATGAAAAAGTACAGAGCAACGTTTAAGACTAGGCATGGGATGTACTTTAACTATCCTCTCAAATGCTCTATGAGACCACAAAAAGCCTGAGAAGCATTGCAGAGCACTAACAGAACTTACATGCAAATTTCTTCCCCAGAGCCATGTATTCCCATCATCAAGCCACTACTTTTTCAATTGAGATTTTCCAGCTCCACAATAACCTAGAAGAAACCAACCAAACTGGGTACTGCCTAAAAGGCACCTCAAAAGACAGTCATGGATGGACAGGTGCTATACAGCCACCAACAAGATAACTGGTCACCACCAACTCTCAGGTACCTTATGGAATAACATCTGGCACCACTGGGATCTGTGGAAATCAGCCTATATAGAAAATGTTATTGGGCATAGTGAAATAGAAAAAGCCTTTCAGCACTTATTTAAAGACCATGGCAGACAATCATCTGTCATCATAGCCACAGAGAGTGAGAGAGCTGGCTGGGTATACAGCATCTCACAGAGCAACAACATTCTGCATAAGGCTGGTGGAGCATTCAACCTTCCCACAAGCAGCACAAGGATGAAGTTAGAAGCCATAAATCAAGCTCTTGTCTGGAATGCTGGAAATAATGAACTGATCACAGACAGTGGCACCAATATAGTATTTGTGAATGACTCATATGAAGTACTACATAAAATTAAGAGTAGTTGGTCCCAGATGGATGGCAGATAGCGAAGCAACTGCATGGTAGGACCATTGCTTGAATGTACGTGCCAGGTCATGCAGTAGTAATACTATACAGGAATGGTGGCAAGCTCACAAAATAAGCTCCTATATCAAATTCTGCACAACTTTACTGGCAGAATATCTACATATTTTGCATTAGTAAGGTGAAAGGGGCAAGAATGGATGACCTTTATCAATATTCAGGAGGAATGAGAATGCTATAAACAACTTTACAGAGCTTAAATAATTTGTTTATGGATGTCTGTTCAAGTGATGGAACTAAAGGATTGGAAACTACTCAGACTCAATTGTTAAGATTACATTTAACAAGTTTATTCTTTTTAAGTCATGATCCAGACTTTGATATTATATGGGAAGATTATGTAACTTAGTTAAAATTGAGAAGAGGTGTGCCTAATAATTGACACATACTGTTAAACATTGCTTATATAGGTTTACTGATTTGAAATGAGTAGAGTGAGTTTTAGATTTGATGCTTTGATGGTTGTACGGTCATCATCAATGACTCAAAAAACCATTTGTTACCTATATCTCTATGTTATCATGAGCCTTAAAAGCACATCCCCCCCCTAATTTTTTACACAATTTATAATTTCCCTGTATGCAAATTAACAATAAACTTTGACAGTAAAAGTTGCAATATTAATGACTAACAGAAGGTACTACTTACATGTAATATACTTTGCTGTCTTTACAGATTAGCAGGACATGAACATTTTCCCATGAGGCATATTAACAAAATTATATTTGTATGGGAACTTTTAAAAATTAAAAAAAAAAAATATTGTTATACTTCAAATACTGGGCCATCCCACCTTAATTGTTTCTTTTAGCCCTAAGGGTGTCTAACATCTCACAAGTTCACTTATAATTTAACAAATAATTTATTGAGGAATATCAAAATTTCTATTAAAATTAACATTTTGGTTCTCTCAACATCAAATATACCAAACAAATTGCATAAAAACTGAAACTATTACAGTTTTTGCAAGTTTCTTAAACAATATATAAATTGAGTGCATGTGTCTATATAAATTATTCTAGGTAACCTCTAATTCATTCTTCATTAGGTATACACATCATGGTGTACCTTGATATTTTTTTTATATGTATGCTAAAGTAAGATATAAAGTGCCTTGCAAAAGTACTCATCCCCTACCAATAATGTCACATTTTGATGAAATATAAATAATTTTTTTTAATGAACTTGTTTTTATTCAAAACTAATGACCAAATTTAACATTGTTATCTGTGAAAGAGGATGAATGTAAGCAAAACCTGTAAAGAAAATATATAAATTGAAACTTGCTTATTGCATCAGTATTCAGCCCCTAAGTCAGTACTTGGTGGAAGCATCTTTGGTAGCAATTACTGCTGTAAGTATTTTTGGATAGGTCACTACCAGCTTTGCACAATGGAATGGTGTAAATTTTGCCCATTCTTCCTGGCCAAATTACTCCAATTCTAACAAGATTGTTGGGGATTGTGATGGACTGCAATCTTCAAGTCTCGCCATAACTTTTTCACTGGATTCAGGTCAGGACTTTGACTGGGCAATACATTCCCTTTCTTCTTTTGAAATCCCTCCAGTGTGGCTTTGGCCTTGTACTTCGAATCATTGTCCTGCTGAAATGTTAATTTTTGACCCAGTTTTAGATTCTTGGCTAACTCAAGCAGCTTTTCCTCTAGGATTCATCTGTACTTTGTACCATCCATCTTCCCCTCACTCCTGACAAGCCTCCCAAGTCCCTGCTAACGAGAAGCATCCCCATAACATGACTCTGCTACCACCATGCTTCACAGCTGGGATGGTGTTGACTGGTTGGTGTGCTGTATTGGACTTGCATCAGATGTAACGCTTTGAATTTAGACCAAAAAGCTCAATTTTTGTCTCATCTAACCACAAAACCTTATGCCACATGTCTGCAGCATCATTTACATGCTTTGTCGCAAACTCCATACGAGATTTAAGATGATTTTTTTTAGTAATGGCTTCTTTCTTGCCACTCGCCCATACAGTCAAGCTTTTTCTAGGGACCGGGATACTGTCGATGTACGAACACTGACTTCCATCTAAGACATGAAACATTGCAAATCTTTCAAAGTCACCGTTGGCTTCACAGTGGCATCCCTAACCAGTTTCCTTCATTTCCCTTCTACTTAGTTTAGAAGGGTGGCCTGATCTGGGTAGTGACTGGGTGATATGAAGAACATTACACTTCTTAATGATGGACTTCACTGTACTCAAAGGGATAATTAGTGACTTTGAAATTTTATTGTAACCTTCTCCTGATCTGTGCTACTCTACCACTTTATCCCTGACTTGTTTCAAAAACTCCTTGATCTTCATAATTCGTTTTTTTGTATAACTTTGCGAGTTGTTACTTGAAGACAGAGACCATTACACTAATTTTGTGATCTTTCAAACTAATCTTTTGCACCCGAACTGATTTAGGGTTGCCATAGCAAAGGGGTTGAATAATTGTGCAATTTAGAATATCCCAATTTTCTTTTAAAATCTAACGTACTTACATAATAAGGTTTCTAGTTTTCTTAATTTTGGAGTAGATTATGTAAACATAAAGTCCGATTTAATGTTTCATGATTGCAAGCTCAGACAGCAACAAAATGTGGACATTTTGCAATGGGGTGAATACTTTTGCAATGAACTGTAATTTTAGTAGTGTTCTCCAAGATGCAGTAAGGTCCTGTTTGTACATGTAATAACTGCAAATGTTATGTGTGTATACAACTGTAATATTCAAACAGCTCTAGGCAATTGTACATGTACTAACCCAAAGTTTGCATACGAATTTGTTTTTGTTTGTGATTAATTTACATTATTTGTAAGTATCTTCTTTTGTATATATGACATTATTAATTCATATGTTGTTCTGTTTGTTTGTAATTTAGCACAAAGCTACACAATGGGCTACCTGTACTCTACACCCACCACAAGTATCGAAACCAGGTTTCTAGCATTGTAAGTCTGCAGACATACCACTGTTCCACTGGGGGGCTAAAATTTTGTTAAATAGCTCTGCATTAAAATATTAAATCACAAATGAGGAAATAATTTTCTCTAGAATAGCACGACTTCTTAAACAAATTACATCATGTATGGAAAGCTATATTGCCAACAGCAGAACAGTTAGATGTGGTATCTTAACTTTAAACATATGCCTACCCCACACCTAGCACTCTCAAAAATCACTTGATATTTACCATTGAAAATCTTCTGTAAATCTATGCTAGAACACATGAACACTCCATTACTATCAGCACATTATAGGTATTATGATAATACTAAATTTATTTCACGAGTTGTATCTAAATGGAATTTAGTATGAAGGTTATGATAATTGTAGCAGAAGAATGTACTTGATTAGTTTCTTGCAATAGTACAGGAAGATGAAATAAATATTTTATAGTTAAATAAGGGCACATTATTAAACATACAATTTGCTTACAGTGAAAGCTCTTACACACATAGTACATTCTCATGAACAGGCAAAAATTATAGTGGAAAATTGCACAATAAATTAGACCAAGAACAATATATTAAAATATCAAATATAAACCTAAAAATATGTTCTGGATCCATTTTTATTACTTACCTGATTAAGTGCCTGAACTTCAAATCCACTACAGTGTTTTAGGTGTTTTGATTCAACTGATGTTCTTGCTGTATATGAAAATAAGGAATAATGAGATTTTGGTTATAATCTTTAAAAAAAAAAGGAAATTTTGAAGGGATGCAACAAGAATATTGTGTTGCGAACTGAATTGGAGATGCTGTTCAAATGCAGAAAAATTTTTCAACAAGGAGATTTAGAAGATTAAAGAATATCAAGAGTTGGTCAAACAAAAAATTGAAAAGTGTACATGAAAAAAGGTTTAATGTAATTATAAATATTAATAGTAAGGATTTCTTTACCTTAAGGGTAAAGAAAATATTAGGATGGGAGTAGAACCTGTGAGAAATGATACAGGAAGAATCATACCTGATGATTATGAAATGGCTGGGTTATTAAATTCTGCTTTTAATTCAATTTTGACAAATGAAGATTAAGCAATATTCCTTATCCTAAACTGTTGCTAAATGAAAACAATATCACATTGTTTGATAAGACTGTTTAGGCAGAGTATTCATGATGAAGCTTTGTAGAATGGATGGAAAGTACTTGTTGTAGAGACACAAGTGTAGAGGATGACATTTTGAAAGTCTACCGCTTGAAGACGAAAGACTTTCAAAACTTCATCCTCTACACTTGTATCTCTACAATAGGTAGTTGCCATCTATTCTACAAAGTTCCATTATTACATTGATTTTGAGCATAAGATAAAATTGAGAAGTTTGAAGAATAATAAATCTCTTGGGTCACATAATATCTTCCCATGAGTTTTCAAGTACATTAAGAAATGGATATGCAAGTCACTTGCTACTATTTTTGGCAAGTCCTTTCATAGTGGGCAGGTGCCAGAAGATTGCAAGTTGGCTAATATTACTCCTATTTTCAAGGGAGATGATGTCACTGTAATTGGAGACCCATTAGTTTTATATCAGCAGTGGGAAAAGTTTTGAAAGTCTGATAAAAAATGCTTTAAAACCATGTTGGATAGACAACATGGATTCACTGGAGGAGTAATTTTTCCTTAATAATCTTTTTCCATTCTTTGATTCAACTAAGTGCCACAAAAATTACTTGTTAAAAAAATTATTTCTACAGATGTAGTGGATAGGTTGGCCCATTATATAGAAAATTGACTTGATGGGAAAAAGCAGAAAGTTTTTATAAATTGAGTTCAGTAAAACTGGATTAACGTCACGAGTTGGGTAATTCAGAGATCTTTTTGATTTACATTAATAACAGATGAAGGACTGGTGAATAAAGTACTTAAATCATCTAATGATATCAAGGTTTTGGGTGTTGCTTGCTGTGAGGAGAATGCTTTACAAATTAATTTTGATTAATTGGCGAAGTGTACAAATAAATGGCAGATGACTTAATTATAATAAATACAAGGTTATGCCTGTAGGATATCATAATTTGAAATACACATAATTTTGAAGGGGATAACCTTAACATTGCCAATAAAGAAAAGGATCTTAGTGTTTTAGTTTACTCTCTTAAGCCATTCAAGTAGTGTGCTGTTGCTATGGCAGGGTAAATAGAATTTTACAGAAATATTGAATAAATGTCAAAAGAGGTAATAATTTAATTGTATAGGTCTCCAGTTTTTGCCACATTAGGGTGTCTCACCTTAAAAAGGACAATGAATTGTTGGAGAGAGTTCAGAGGAGGGCCACTAGTATGATACCTGAGAAGGATAGTTTGTCATACAAGGTCAGGTTAAGATCTCTGAAACAGTTTTATCCTGAAGAAAGAAGAGTTAGAGTTATTACAGTTATTGAATACAAGTCTAAAGAGTTAATAATTTCATTGTATATGCCTCTGGTTTTTTCCACATCTGGGTGTCGCATCTTAGAAAGGACAATGAATTGTTGGAGAGCATTCATAGGAGAGCTACTAGTACGATACCTGAGAGGGATAGTTTATCATACAAGAACAAGATCTCAGAAAGTGTTTTCTTTTGAAGAAAGATGAGTTATAGGAGATCTGATTTAGGTGTTTAAAACTGTTAAAGGAATTGATAGTGTTGATGCATTATCTAGGGGACAAATATGAATTTTGACAGAGCAGGAGCTATTTTCAGCTAAGACGGTTTGATTTTCCTAACAGGATGGTTGGCCTTTGGAATGGGTTGCCTTCTGATGTGGTGGATGCACTAAATTTAAGGGAGTTATACTTGAATAATAATGGTTGGCTTTTATTGTTTTACTTTTATTTTAAAATTCAGTATATTGGATATAATAACTTACCTGGACCAACAATTCACTTGGTATCCTTATACATCTTGCACGTTTTGCACATACATACATGTATAAAGTAATGAGGAAAAACAAAAGTGTAATAATGTTTTTTTTCATCATAATTTCTAAATATCCTTTCACAAAAAATAACAACAGTAATGCTTTGGTAAACTTATATCTCTATAATTAATTACTGTAAATGATGTTGACTGACCACATACAGTATTCATTATTCGCAGAATAAAATTAATTTAAATGTGCAGTCTATTTAGAGTAAAAAATAATAATTCAGCGTGCAATCCATTGCCATAAATTAAAAAAAGGAAAACTTAGGTATGAGTGAGAGCTTACTCATACACGTGACTATCTTTCAATTTGTCATATAAAGGTAGACAACAAGATAAATGCATCACCGTACCACTTCTTAGTCCCCCATGCAACTACTATGATTTTAAGTCATTTTAGTGTTTCACTGCCTCTTTTCTATTACCAGAATAATTAATGGGATGTTATTAACCTAGCAAGAATGGAATGAGGTGATTTTGTTGTGTAGTGATTCTTGAATGAGTTAGTGGCAGGTTGCAACAGAATTGAGACATCCTTGGTGGGAGAATCCTTTGTCTCACACAAGTTTTGGTTATTTCCCTTGCCAAGTTTCATTAAACTGGTTGTGGCCAATTGCAAACATAGTGGGAGATCTTCAAACAATACTGCAGGCAGGACATAGAATATTCAATAGTGTAAGACTATTTAGCATCATCATGTAGCATGTCAGCATTTTTTTTATTATTAGAGATACATGTGTGAAATTGTAGTACTTTTAGATTTGTGATCAATTAAAAGATAACTAGTGATTTGAAAAAAATAATCAGAATAGAATGTGTTTTAATATAAGTGTATTAGCTTTCTGTAAAACAAAATATTGTATATTTTCAATTATAAAAATGATACTCTTGTATCTTACCTCAATAGCTTAAAATGCGAAACATTTTAAAAGTAGAAACTAAAACAGTACGATAAAATTAACAACCCCCAGTATCAAAACTTAAAAGATATAATGCATACTACATCAAAAATGACAGCTATACATAAGAATCACTCAAATGTTTTTTTTTTACTTTCACAAGTGGCTCAGTTTATTAAAAAATACTAGAAATAAAGTTTTATAAAATTGGTAAAAAAACCCTGTGTTAAATTTAAACACATTTTAACAAGACCTTGTAATATATTTTTTGCTTTCCCAATTTAATAATATTTAGCCATTTATTAATGCTAGAATCTTGTTGATTTGTACTCACCTCATTATACACAGTCTAAACCTGAGAACCAAGGTTCATGGTTAGGCCAAGGCTACATTGCCATCTTCTAGTTACACGCACACTGCCTGACCAACAAGACACGTGTCTTACCAGATTCTTCGATGTAATATGTAAATGAGTATTATAAAATTTATATATTAATTATACTGAAAGTTTTTATCCATTAAAAAACCCCAATATATTTGAGATTATTTGTTTAATTCTGAAAAATTATATTTTTAATTTAATTAATAACATATGAATAGTTAAGATATCTGTTTAAATTATTCTACACCAGAGGAATTTAGTACATTAAACTGAAGTTGTACAATTCCTAGGGATACATCACTAGCAAAGCTGTATGCTGGTTATTAGCTATCAATATCCACAGTAGCAATGGTGCTACCTTCCCAAATTATGTAATATAACAACTTGTGAATTAACTTGTTGGATTTTGTGATGAGGTAAATTTTTAAAGATGAAGAATTTCACTTGAATTCAATGTCTAATTTTCTCTTCTTACACCAAACCTATGACATTGCAATCCTCCCAAGATTAATACACCTTCAGTGGTTATAACATATAACTAATGAGAAATCATAAATTTAATACATTGGAAGAAATAAGGGCTGTTCAAGTACATCAGAGATATAAAATGATGTATTTTCATCATATGACAACTGCTTTTAGTATTCCAACATCAAGTTTATTTTTCACTATGATCCAAAGACTCACCTATAGATCTTTAATTTTTTTAGTGTACTTTTCTACCCAGATTATAATTCATCTAAAAGACAACAAAAATAATAAATATCATGAAAATAAGACAGCTCCTCATTCCAACAGCAATGGGTATTTTGAGAAGTGACCAAACACTGAATGCAAAGTACCTAGACTATAAGGTAGGTGAATGCTAAAATAATAATAGTAAAACCTTATTCTAATTGTTAGACTAATTTTTGATAAGGAAAAAAATCCAATATTTCTTTTTTTTCCTCCCCCAAAGTAACAATGCAAAACTTACTTATAAACATTTTAAAATAAATACTTTACCCTAGAGATTCATTTTATTTATTTTTAACGAGAATTTCTTCTCTGTTTACTGCTGCAAATAGAAATTAGCCTAAAGTGGTTTTTACATTAAAGTTATCAAAACATACACATTACTTGAAAACATTATTCTCTTGGTAAACATTAGTTCATAAATGGTATGAGGACATGTGCATGGACCTTCACAGCTATTAAGAGATTAACATGCTACAGAAACCATAGCATATAGGAAATGTGTTTGCTGCTGCACTACCTAACTACTTCCTTCCACACATCTTAATGTCATATTCAAATTAATATTGACCAAGAAAATAAGACAAGTTTCAGATAATATGCATTTTAGAATTAAGAATTGCCCCACCTAACATCCACATTGTTTCACTTCAGTTCAACAGGAAAATAATTGTCACATTGCCATTTTCAAACTAATTTTAAGGGATACCTTCAAAAATAACCAGTTGAAACTGATATTACTAGGCAAAATATACATTTAAGAAGGTTTACAATTTATAATACAAGTATTTTGTGTTACCGTTATGTTGTATTGTTTGGAAAGGCACTTTCTTTCCCCAATAAAAAAAAAATCTAGAGTAATCATTTATTTATAATGTACTTGTTATCGTGCTTCAGATTTTACGCGTAATGCTAATTTTTATGATCAATGTAATTTAAATCATAATAAATGACAGAATTCAGAAACAATGGGTGTTAATGTTATGCTACTACACTAGTAGCAACACATTACGAATACTACCAGTTTTGTGATCGCGAAAAATAATAATAATTACTCTGTCAGTTGAATCTTTAAAACCAAGCCTATAAATAATTATAACAATATCAGCTAAGATCAGACATTCACGATACTGGCATTAGGCTTAACTTTTAGTTTTACACTTACAGCTTCTTGCACGTTCGATACCTAAGCCTAAATTTCACAGTAAAGACAGAAGAAACTTAAGTTAAAATAATGGATTATTGAAGACTTTAGACTCTTTGTTCATTAACTCTAAATGATCAATTAATTATGAAAATGACCTTTCGGAAACTGTATCGTAAAGACTACTGCATATGATACTCCAAAATACTTTCCGTACAATTTGACCTTCACTGTAAAAAATCATAACATACAACCTAAATTCTTAATCTTAAACTTAACTAACTAAGCACTCAATCACTTGCATCCGCACGAACTATTTTATTATTTTTTCACCAGCATTATATCGCGTAATATTCTGTAACAATATGACGCATACTAATAGATTACTGCGTCCTCTATTGAGTTACTAAGTAAGTTATATATTTTTTATTTCTACACGGAATGTTTACATTTTTGATAAACTTTATAATAAGTTTACATCATGTTTGAAAGTAAATTTTAAAAAATTATTGATATCGTATTTGTTTTCCATAATCAAGAAAATTATGTTTTTAAATGAGTGTGACTACCAACCTCATTCACATGAGAATTCCCAGTCACTGAAAAAAAAAAAAAAAGATTAATGATGCCCCAGGCTTTTTAAATCAACAGCATAAACACGAATTAACGTGGAATATGAAATTTGTAGTTTTCTTACTCTTGTTTTAAATTTTTACCTTTTTTTTCTTTTCTAATGTATGTATGTGTGTGTGTGATAAGATTGTAAAGAGGTGAAATATTGATGTTGAAGCCTATACAGATTATCTTCATTCCGGTGTCGGCTTTACCCACTGCGTGGCCCTAGGCAAGATAACAAGTGTGGGGCATACAGGCCCGCCGCAGGGGGGGGGGGGACAAGGGGGCAACTGCGAATAAAACCTGGTTATGCCGTAAAGTCCGCAAAGCATCTTTCGGCTATATCTTCATTTAATTATAAAAACCATAGTTTTTGGGTTTTCTTTGCACATAGACGCTTGGTACATTAAGAACGACTGAAATAATAATTTCAGAAATAATTAATATTGTTACGTCTCCGTTCGTTAGTTAATTTTCCGTAAATTCGTTCCGACGAAACTTTAGCGACACAAGTCCTTTCTTAAATAAAACTGGTTTATTCTTTCTGAATATAACTTTGCGATACACTTAATTTCAACAGTCGCGCTATAACAAACGCTATAATTCTCAACGAACGTCTCACGAGCTCGACTTCAACAATACTCTGTTCAATTACACACTCTCTGACTGCAGTTCAATTACTCATTGCCCCGTCACGTTGTGACCGTCTTATATATACGAGACTAACACATATCTAGTAAATGCTAGGGCATTCATGAAGGAACAGAATATTTTTAGAAAGAGGTGGCGTGATACTAGTCACGTGACCTCGCTGACGCAACAATATGTATTTGTTACTTTATAGATTTAATAGATATTTGTTGTTACTTTATTAACGTTTCTATGCTTATACTGTGAGATAAAACGGCTGCTGCCATGATTTTGTCTGGTTTATGAGCTCGTTGCTGTCCTAATTTAGGATCTTCTTTTTAATAAATTCTTGAAAATGTTAAAAGAGAGAGAGAGAAAGGGGACCCAGCGAGGATGTTTGCCCTGAGGCCCGTTCTGGCTCTCGACGTTCCTAGGGGCATAGATATAAATAATACCACGAGTCTTTTTGGATAGGTCTCTACCAGCTTTACACAATGGAATGGTGTAAATTTTGCTCATTCTTTCTGGTAAATTTGCTCCAATTCTAACAAGTTTGTTGGGGATTGTTGATGGACTGCAATCTTCAAGTCGCGTCATAATTTTTTTTACTGGATTCAAGTCGGACTTTGACTGGGCCACTGCTGGACATTCAATTTCTCTTTTGAAATCCCTCCAGTGTGAATTTGGTCTTGTGCTTCGGGTCATTGTCATGATGAAATGTTAATTTTTGACCCAGTTTTAGATTCTTGGCTAACTCAAGCAGCTTTTCCTCTAGGATTCATCTGTACTTTGTACCATCCATCTTCCCCTCAATCCTGGCAAGCTTCCCAGTCCCTGCTAACGAGAAGCATCCCCATAACATGACTCTGCCATCACCATGCTTCACAGCTGGGATGGTGTTGACTGGTTGGTGTGCTGTATTGGACTTGCATCAGATGTAACGCTTTGAATTTAGACCAAAAAGCTCAATTTTTGTCTCATCTAACCACAAAACCTTCTGCCACATGTTTGCAGCATCATTTACATGCTTTGTCGCAAACTCCATACGAGATTTAAGATGATTTTTTTAGTAATGGCTTCTTTCTTGCCACTCGCCCATACAGGCCAGCTTTTTCTAGGGACCGGGATACTGTCGATGTATGAACACTGACTTCCATCTAAGACATGAAACTTTGCAAATCTTTCAAAGTCACTGTTGGCTTCACAGTGGCATCCCTAACCAGTTTCCTTAATTGCCCTGCTACTTAGCTTAGAAGGGTGGCCTGATCTGGGTAGTGACTGGGTGGTATGAAGAACATTACACTTCTTAATGATGGACTTCACTGTACTCAAAGGGATAATTAGTGACTTTGAAATTTTATTGTAACCTTCTCCTGATCTGTGCTTCTCTACCACTTTATCCTTGACTTGTTTCGAAAACTCCTTGGTCTTCATAGTTCGTTTTTTGTATAACTACGTGAGTTGTGACTTGAAAACAGAGACCATTACACTAATTTTGTAATCTTTCAAACTAATCTTTTGCACCTGAACTGATTTAGGGTTGCCATAGCAAAGGGGTTGAATAATTGTGCAATTGAGAATATCCTAATTTTTGTTGAAAATCTAACGTACTTACATAATAAGGTTTTTAGTTTTCTTAGTTTGGAGTAGATTGTGTAGATCATAAACACAAAGTCCCATTTAATGTTTCATGATTGCAAGCTCAGACGGCAACAAAATGTGAACACTTTGCAATGGGGTGAATACTTTTGCAAAGCACTGTAATTTTAGTAGTGTTCTCCAAGATACAGGTTATCTTCACTCAGGTGTCGGCTTTACCAACTGCGTTGCCCTAGGCAAGATAACAAGTGTGGGGCATAGATATAAATAACACTAAATTGGAAGTCACATGATATTTCGGCACGCGCGTACGACAATGACAAACGATTTCATCTCACAACTTATGGCAGTTTTCCATGTAAGCTAGACGTTTGGATAATTTTGTTATTTGATTTTAATAAATTTGTCAAGCCAAGATGATCTAAACCTGATTTTATCTTAAAAATTAATGCAAAAATAGTTCAAACAACACATATATCTGACCTGTTATATGAAGAATATATTGAATTTTAGCCCATAGGGAAATCTTAAGATTAAAATATGTTCTGTTTCCACGGTGTTTATTATGTGCCACAGAAAACATATACGTCTCAAGTATTGTTGCAAATGAACGAGAGGTGGCGCGTCATGTTCTTTTCTGGGAGGGAGTCGGAGAAGAATATTATTTATATATCTACGCCTCCAAACAGTCAACGTTCTTAAATGAAGTGGATGGAAATAATTAAGAAAAATTATGATATAAATATAATAAAATTCATTCGGATTTATTTGAGAATTTGTGACAAAAACTGATACAAATGCTTGAAATATATATATATATATATTTACAAAATGAAGAAATACAAATCATTACACCTATTTCATCAATGATGCATTACATATACTGCAGTAGGTCTAAAGACAATAACTTTAGCAATGTTTTGTTTGAAGTTAAGCACAAAGCTACACAATGGGCTAGCTGTGCTATGCCCACCACAAGTATCCGATTTCTAGCGTTGTAAGTCTACAGACATACCGCTGTGCCACTGAGGGGGCTTTAGCAATGTTACTCTTTTAAAGACTCCCTTTTCCTCTTTTTACTGAGTTATGACCGAATGGTCATGCCCTCTTCCCCGCCCTTCACCTACTACTAGATCTTTTTGGATCTGAGCCCCTTCCATCCAAATGGTCTCTGCAAGGTATTATAATTAAAGGCTTGAAGTGTGGGAAAAACTTTAGTACAACCATTCAGTTTTTATTGCAGCTTAACTCATGTACGTAACTAGTCTCTTATTGTACAGAAAAAATAAAGAATTCCTCATGATACTGGCAATTTATCATCTTGGTGAAACCCAGTTTAATATATTACACAAATATTATTTGTTGACTTCAGAAAAATATGAGAAGTTATGAAATTATATATAGTGCCCCCCCCCCTCAGTGGCACAGCGGTATGTCAGGCTTATGTACTTGGTATTTCTCTACTTAATCATGTTTGTCAAGTTTCTGAAATTAGTCTGTGGCATACAGTACCCACATGGCCCTTTGCCCTGAAGAAAAGACATTAGGTATTGAGAGAAAATTGGTTTTATAGTTTAATATTTTGATTTGTTATTATAAATGCTGGTAGACTAAAATTATTGTACAATTGTAAATTTATACAAGTTGAAAAGTACCATTCTGCACTGTATTGAAGTATCCATGATGGGAAAATGTACTGGTCTTGAAAATTTAAGTATGTATATGGTAGAGTAAGTTTGTTTCGTTTGTTGTTTTTTTTTAATTATGCACAAAGCTACACAAGTGCTATCTGTGCTCTGCCCACCACGGGTATTGAAACCCGGATTCTAGCGTTGTAAGTCCGCAGAAATACCGCTGTGCTACTGGGGGGCTGGTAGAGTAAGATGGACAGGTACTTACAGCAAATATTGGACATATATTACGGTATGCAGATTAGACAACACCAGGCTAATGAAATGGTAATGAAAATTGACACGCCTCATTTGTTTTTAATAATTATACCCATAAATATGACTTATTTAAAACTTACAACTATATTTGCTTTTGTTTGTTTGAAATTAAGCACAAACCTACACAATGGGATATCTGTACTCTGTCCACCACGTTTTAAGTCTGCAGACATACTGCTGAGCCAGCCACTAGTGTGTCTGATCTCTTTCTGCCCGTTTTAATTCACCATAGCATTTGAGAGTGACCTTGCTATAGAAAGTCTACCCAATGGACAGACTTGATAGGGGAAGACTTATATACAATATGTTGCTGTTGTCAGTAGTGGAGGCCATCACTTTATAATTGCCATCACTATGAAAGCAGTAATATTTATAAATAAAAGATGCCGCTACCGGACAGTACCTTGTTTTGAAAAGGAAAGTTATATTATTACGTAATTTAAAATTCGAGTTGTTTTTATAGTTTTGTAAGTGTTTGATAGCATCTTTTCTATGTTCTTGCCTGTTTAATTTCAGTTAGTTTCTAAATATGTTATAAGGTCAGCAAGTAATAATATAAACTACTTTGTTTAAAGTATGAATGAAGAAGCAACTTAGAGACATATGGAATAAATAACACTACAGAATAACGAAGCACAAAAAATATTCTGCAGAGAGTAGCTCAAGAGTTTCATACTCTAAGTCAGCGTTTCCCAAACTATGGGTCGCAAGCGGAATGTTAGTGGGTCCTAAAAAGTTATACTAGAATTACGCATTAGCTTCGATT
>NW_013667602.1:145476-147911 GCF_000517525.1 Limulus polyphemus
TGTTTTAATTGTGTCAAGTCGAGTGACAAGTCGAAATTGTCTGTTTTACTTCAGATTTTGAAACCGATTTTTTTTCGAATTTACTCAGCCCTTCGTGTAATGGATAAATGGTTAAAGAAGTCAGTTGAAGTTGATGACAATGAGTCTTCAGTGAATCAAAATGAAGAAAAGTCAGGTCAATCAAAACGAAGAAAAGTGGTGAGAAAGTATGATTCCAAGTACTTAGAAACGGGATTTACATGGAATGGAGATGAAGAAGATCCACAACCACGATGTATTATTTGTTGTGATCAACTTGCAAACGAGAGCATGCGCCCAAACAAATTGTGTCACCATAGTGAGACGAAGCATCCCGAGTTGAAAGACAAACCCCTCGAATTTTTTGAAAGGATGCTAAGCAAGTTGAAGACAGGACAGAGCGTTATGCAACGTTACACCAAAGTTAATGAAAAATCTTTGTACGTGTTCTACCTGATCAGTTTGAGAATCGCGAAAGCTGGTAAGCCACATACAATTGGAGAGACTTTAGTTATTCCAGCTATAAAAGATACAGTTAAAGTTTTCTTTGGTGATAAGAGTGAACAAGAAATTGAAACAATTCCTATTTCTAATAACACGGTCAGGTCACGCGTAGGATCGATGAAATGTCTCAATGGATAGAAAGCTACACAATGGGCTATTTGTGCTCTGCCTACCACGGGTATCGAAACCCATATTCTAGCGTTGTAAGTTCACGGACATACCGCTGTGCCACTGGGGGACAATCAGATATGATTAAGAAAAAAATATGAGGTTATAGGAGGCCCGGCATGGCCAGGTGGTTAGGCCACTGAACTCGCAATCTGAGGGTCGCGGGTTCGAATTCCCGTCCCACCAAACATGCTCGCCCTTTCAGCTGTGGGGGCGTTATAATGTGATGGTCAATCCCATTATTCGTTGGTAAAAGAATAGCAAAAGAGTAGGCAGTTGGTGGTGATGATTAGATGCCTTCCCTCTAGTCGTATAATGCTAAATTAGGGACAGCTAGCGCAGATAGCCCTCGTGTAGCTTTGCGCGAAATTCAAAACAAACAAACAGGTTTTTGGATGATATTGGTAAACTTAGAAAGCGGAATAAAGACAATAAAAAAACTATGAAAAAGGATATAGATAATGTTTTAGTGATTATAATTGTGAAGAATTGTTAAGTCTAAAAGATACCGAGGTATAAAAATTGATAAGTGTGTTAAATAAAATTGATGGAAAAATATGTTTGAAATTAAAATAAAAAAGGGGTGATTACACAAAATAAATCTTAAATAAATTCTGATATTTTAGATTTAATAAGAGAAAAATATAATTTCTGGTGTAAGTATAAACGTCAGAAGAATGAAATAATAAAGCAAATTACAAAGCAAAAAAGAAATTATATACGATGCTTTATGTGTGTGTGTTTCCTTATAGCAAAGCCACATCGGGCTTGCTGTGTCTGTTTGTTTTTTGAATTTCACGCAAAGCTACACGAGGGCTATCTGCGCTAGCCGTTCCTAATTTAGCAGTGTAAGACTAGAGGGAAGGCGGCTAGTCATCGCCACCCACCGCCAACTCTTAGGCTACTCTTTTACCAACGAATAGTGGGATTGACCGTCACATTATAACGCCCCTACGGCTGAAAAGGCGAGCATGTTTGGTGGGACGGGGATTCGAACCCGCGACCCTCAGATTGCGAGTCGAGCGCCCTAACCACCTGGCCATGCCGGGCCACTTGCTGTGTCAACCGAAGGGAATCGAACCACTGATTTTAGTGTTGTAAAGACTTACTGCTGTACCACCGGAGGACGATGCTTTATAGGAAGGGCTAAAAAGAATTACTACATGGAAAAGTTTGCTCATATTCAGGATAATATGAAAGAAGCTTGTAAATACCTTAATGAATTAATAGATAATCACCTTAATGAAGAATCACTTGATGAGAAAATAAAATGAAACTTTATGAGTATAAACATAAGTATTACAAATTTAGCAAATAATCTTAATAAATAATTTATAAATAAGATAAATACTCTAACACAGTGTTTCTCAAAGCTGGTCCGACGGACCGGTACCGGTCCCCGGAGTACAAATTGCCGGTCCACAACGTCTCTAGGTTTACCTGAATCTAGTCAGCCCCCGACAAAAAGTTTGACTGAACTTAGACTATAGCGCTTAGTCATAGGTCACTGAAAAGTGTAAAGGCCTCGAATTTGTCGAATTTCATTGTATCATCTCATTGCATTATCTCATTCCAAATGATGTACTCACAATAAATTTTTCTTTGTAATTCTAAATTTGATGCTTCTCTGAGTTTTATGTCTTCTCTTTATGAACTTATCCAAAGGACCGGTTTTTCCATCTGAAACAAAGAATTAAGGTGTGCTAAGAATTGAATAAGAAGACAATAATTAACTTCCCTGAAAA
>NW_013667602.1:148911-165178 GCF_000517525.1 Limulus polyphemus
GAAACCCTTTTTCAACATCGGAACACCGATTGTCGGATCAATTGCTGGAGCTTGCTTCTGACGGTAGCATGAAAATCCTTTTCGAATCTGCAGAATCCTTGGCGTGCTTTTGGATCAAAGCTAGAGCGGAGTATCCTGACCTGGCTGGAATCGCTATCAAAATACTTCTCCAATTTCCATCAACACATCTGTGTGAAACTGCTTTCTCAACAATGTGTGTCATAATGACTAAGTGCAGAAACCATTTGGACATTCAGCCCCATTGCGTGTTGCACTGTCTTCCATCGAACCAAGACTTGATAAATTGACAAATAAAAAATAAACTCTCTTTTCACGCTGACGACAATCTAATGATTCTTATATTGACGTAAATTCTATATTTATTAAAGCAATCCTTTCATAATGATGTATGTACGTATATATTTTTTAAAAAATCATATAATAGAATAATTATGCATTTCTTATCAAAAAAGTGAACGATATATTTGGTTTTCATCACCGGTCCGTGGGGTGATCAAAAGATTCGTAGCCGGTCCACCGTTTCAAAAAGTTTGAGAAACACTGCAGTCTAACGTACTCATAATAATGAAGATAATAATTACTATATTACAAATATAAACAATTATTTTGGAGTGTTTTCTCACAGATTAGTACAACTTGTTTACTTTTCAATAACAGAGGAAGAATATGATAAATGTATTTGTGTATTTTCAAATGTTATTGCATTTCTATTAACTTTAATTCTTGAAGAAGGAAAAATAACTGATGGATTTAAAATATCAATTTTATAATTTGTTTACCTATTTATAAGTCAAGAACAAAAACTAGTAATTTTAGACCAATTTCAATCTTACCTGTAATTATAATAATGGAAAGGTATGTATATAACAAAATGTTGGACTTTATTGAAAATAATAATATTATAAACAAATATCAGAATGGATTTATAAAGAATAAAAGTACCACATTACTCTTTGAAAATCTTTCAAGTAATGTGAATTTACAATTAGATAAAAATTAAAATGTACTTGTGTTATTTCTTGATTTAAGTAGAGCCTTTGATATATTAGACCATAAAACACCGCTGGATAAATTATACATGATGGGCATAAAGTGGAAGCTACATAATTGGTTGATTATGAATTATTTGAGTAATAGTGTTACAGTAATAAGAACTGATGAAATAATTAGTGATCCAATGACTCTAAAATACAGTGTTCCACACGGTTCTGTTTTGGATCCACTAATATTTAATTTGCAGGGCTGGCGGATTTGTTTTACCGCCCTGTGCAAACGCTGGCGGTGCCACCCAACCCCAAACAAAATTTCCATGAATCATATGTAGATAGCAGCAGTATTATAGTGCCTTGTAAAAGTTTCCACATTTTGTTGTCGTCTGAGCTTGCAATCATGAAACTTTAAATGGGACTTTATATTTAGAATCTATACAATCTATTCCAAACTAAGAAAACTAAAAACCTTATTAGGTAAGTGAGTCAGATTTTCAAAGAAAATTAGGATATTCTCAATTGCACAATTATTCAACCCCTTTGCTACGGCAACCCTAAATCAGTTCAGGTGCAAAAAATTAGTTTGAAAGGTCACAAAATCAATTTAATGGTTCTATCTATGTGTAATCAAAGTGGTTTAACTTGACTTCAGAGTAAATGCATCTGTTGAAACCACAACTCACATAGTAATACGCCAAACCAACTACGAAGACGAAGAAGCTTCCCAAACAACTCAGAAGCACATATCAGGAGAAAGTTGCAAGAAAACTTCAAACTCGCTGATTATCCCTTTGAGTACGGTGAAGTCCATCGTTAAGAAGTAGAATGTACTTCATACCATCCAGTTATACCCATATCAGGCCACCCTTCTAAACTATGTAGCAGGACAATGAAGGAAACTGGTTAGGGATGCCACTGTGAAGCCAACGGTGACTTTGAAAGATTTGCAAAGTTTCATGTCTTAGATGGAAGTCAGTGTTCATACATCGACAATATCCCGGTCTCTAGACAAAGCTGGCCTGTATGGGCGAGTGGCAAGAAAGAAGCCATTACTAAAAAAAACATCTTAAATCTCGCATGGAGTTTGCGACAAAGCATGTAAATGATGCTGCAGACATGTGGCAGAAGGTTTTGGGGTTAGATGAGACAAAAATTGAGCTTTTTTTGGTGTAAATTCAAAGCGTTACATCTGGCGTAAGCCGAACACAGCACACCAACCAGTCAACACCATCCCAGCTGTGAAGCATGGTGGTAGCAGCATCATGTTATGGGGATGCTTCTCATCAGCATGGACTAGGAAGCTTGTCAGAATTGAGGGGAAGATGGATGGTACAAAGTACAGATGAATTCTAGAGGAAAAGCTGCTTGAATCAGCCAAGAATCTAAAACTGGTTCGAAAATTCACATTTCAGCATGACAATGACCCGAAGCACAAGTGGTTTCAAAAGAAGAACGTGAATGTTCTGGAGTGGTCCAGTTAAAGTCCTGACTTGAATTCAATAGAAAATCTATGGTTGAAGATTGCAGTCCGTCAACGATTTCCAACGAACATATCAGAATTTTGCCAGAAAGAATGGGCAAAAATTACACCATCCCATTGTGCAAAGTTGGTGGATACCTATCCAAAAAGACTGACAGCAGTAATTGCTGCCAAAAGTGCTTCCACCAAGTACTGACTTAGGGGTGAATACTTATACAATCAGCAAATTTCAATTTATAATTTTCTTTACAGGTTTTGCGACATTCAACCTCCTTCACACATAACATTGATAAAAAGATACAGGCTCAATGGAGAATTCAATATGGTTTCCTAGGGATGTGTGAGCTTTCAGATGCACATTTTAATGAAAGTAATGTTTTTCTATACATTACAAAAAACAAGCTTAACATGTGTAAATATAGCGCATTATAAATCTACATTATTTATTTAGCCTAATCGTTCAATTTGTAGCTTTAAGTAGCGAATGAGATTCAAAGGCAACCACGATTCAAAGTAATGATTTGGCAATCCGGGTCAAATTAGAGTCCAGTATTGTCCGTCTTGGATTTTACTTTTTAAATACTGTCTCTGCTAATGTTTACGGTTCAAGTACTGTCTGTACTTATGTTCACTGTTCAAGTACTGTCTGTGCTTATGTTTACTGTTCAAGTACTGTCTGTACTTATGTTCATTGTTCAAGTACTGTCTGTGCTTATGTTTACTGTTCAAGTACTGTCTGTGTTGAAGTTTATATACTATTGAAATACAGTCTGCGTTAAAGTTTAATGCTGAAATGCTGTTTTCTTTATGTTTGCTGTTCAAATGTTTTCTGTGTATTAGTTTACTATTCACATATTCTACATCGTTAGGTGTACTTTTCAAATATTTTCCCTCTTTAAGTTTATTTTTCAATATTCTCGTTCTTTAAGTTTACTTTTAAATATTCTCGTTATTTAAGTTTACTTTTAAATATTGTCCGTCTTTTGAGTTTACTTTTCAAATATTGTCTGTGCTTAAGGCACCCCAGTGGCACAGCGGTATGTCTGCGGACTTACAACGCTTGGAACCGGGTTTCGATATCCGTGGTGGGCAGAGCACAGATAGCCTATTGCGCAGCTTTGTGCTTAACTTGAAACAAACAAACAATCTGTGCTTAAGTATGCTTTTCAAATATTGTTTGTGTGTGTTAGATTCTTGTTTAAACACTTGTATTTAAGTTTGCTATTAAAATACTGTCTGAGTTTAAGTCTGTTGTTCAAACAATGTTTGTTTAGATTTATATTCAAATATTATCTGGCAAAATGGTGGAACCATCACAACAAGTTATACTGACCCATTTCCTGACCTCGTGGAACACCTAAGTAGAACAGAAAGATTGTTCAGCAGATACATACACATTAGACTATATTATGAAGATGCTAAGGTTAAAAACGCTTAAATTAAACCTATTTGTGAAGAAGATGAAAAAAGATAGAAAGACTGTTATAGTCCACTGAGATCTACTCAACCTACATGACATCATCCTGTACGAAAATTGGGAAGATATCCGAAGTCTCATCTTCCCGCCATTAAGGATAGAATGCCCAATACCATTTTTCTTCATATCAATGACGTTTCCACGTTATTTCATGTATTCTCTGCAAAATGTTAGACCGAAGTGTTCACATGTTAGAACATTGTGGAGGTAACTAAACTTTTTTTTTTATCTTTTAAATAAAGGGTGGTAAATTATAAAGTACAGTTTTGGGGTATAATATGAATGAGATGCTGTTGTCAGCCAACTACAGCACTAAATGTTTGAATTACCACTCAGAAGCTTTCCATGGTTAATTACCTTGGCCGAACGATGATAAAAATACAACGTAGTGGTAATTATCAATTCAAAACATATGAAGATATGAATTATCCATAAAATCACACAAGTTGTTAGACAAAGGAGTTACTGAACTTCAACACATGCAGCAAAAGATTACGCTTCATCATCTTTCATGTTGGGTTCGATCTTCTACATGTTCACCCAAACAATGGTGATAAGTTTGAAAAATCCACACTTAATAAATTATCGAATGAAAAGTGCTACGTAAACTACTTACATGTTTATTCGCAAAAAAAAAAGAGAGAGAAAAGCAGAAATCAAACACTGACAATATGTGAATAATGTTTGATATAAGTGCTGATAAGCTCGGGTTCCACTGTCGGAATAATGTAGGCGAAAAGCATGTTTCTATAGATAAGTCGACATCGCGAGTTAATATGCATTAATAAATGTAACCAACGATGTAGTCTACGGTATTCATAAAAGTGACGTGGCAATCCAAAGATTGTGTGTCTGGCTGACTTCTCTACTTGTTTGTTTGTTTGTAATTAAGCACAAAGCTACACAATGGGTTATCTGTGCTCTGCCCACCACGGGTATCGAAACCCGGATTCTAGCTTTGTAAGACCGCAGATATACCGCTGTGCTACTGGGGGGCTTCTGTACTTGAAGCGAGAAGCAATCTTTACGCTACATTTGTGATATTGGAGCGAAATTAGCTTCTAATATTACTTTTGCCTGAGAAAATGACCAAGTCTTGGGCTTCTCTTATCTGACCGAATAGTGGGATTTGATCATTATTTTTATAGCGCACCTATGGCCCAAAAGTGCGGAGAGCGTTTTTGCGTTAATGGGAACACAAACCATGAATCATCGGATTCATAGTTCGATATACTTACCATTATGCCAATCACGGTCCAATATAGTCACAAACACCTATTTGTTTCTCATAATTGGATTTATTGCATGGAGCTTTTTTTTTTCGAAAGATGAGTTCGACCAATAATACTAATTACAATTATGTGAATGAAATACTGTGAATTGATTACCTTTTTTCTACACAAAGCAAATAGTCACTATCTACCTCAATTAATATGTCATATTGAAGATCATGATTATCATGTTGAAGTTTATACCATTCGTTTTTTTACGTAAACAACAATGAAAGCCTTCGTGTTACCAGAAATTTATTTTAATCGATGCTGTGATTAGAATAATTAGTGTTTATGGCCATCTTTGTAGAAACGTTTTTGGTAAGAGTATGAATGTAAATCATTTAAATATCAGTTATGAATTGCAATCACTTGTCGTATATAATTATATATATGCTTGAGTCATTTAACTTGAGTCAGTTAGCCATTGTGAGTCTTCACAGAAGACATAATGGCCATCTAACAGACCGCTCGCCATCCCAAGACTTTACAGCAGATATAATGATCATCTAGCAGATCGCTCGCCATCCTGAATGAGACTTCACAGCAGATACAATGATCAACTAATGAATTGCTTGCCATATTGAGTGAAACTTCACAGCAGATACGATGGTCAACTAATGAATTGCTTGCCATCTTGAGCGAGACTTCACTATCTGCTGTGCAGTTTCACTTGGGATGGCAAGCAATTCAGTAGTTGACCATCGTATCTGCTGTGAAGTCTCACTCAAAATGACAAGCAATTCATCAGTTGACCATCGTACCTGTTTAACGATCATCAAATGCAATACTCATTGCCTGTGTAGGTTATAAAATCAGATATGATGAACATTAAAAAATAAAACTAATCAGCCAATGCGGGTATTTACAGCAGATGTGATTAACATTATAACACTATAATAGCCAGCCTGTGAGTATTTAAAGTCGTTAGGGCAGATATCAAAGAGAACACTCGTCGCCCATGTAGATTTTCAAAGCAGATATGACGAACATTTAAAAGAAACTAAACAGCCAGTCAGTGTTTACAGTTGCTAAGGTAGACAACAATGAAGTCACTAGCCGACCTGTGTAGGTATTTGCTGTATCGGCATAACCTAACTGCTAGGCTCTGCAAATAATAGTTACGTATGTTCACCTGTTACTTATTTTTGGGCAATGAAGTAGCTGTATTCACTTGTTTTGTGGCAAGCAAGTATTTTTTATATATTACTTGAGTTAGAACTATTATAAGGTATTAGGATTTATAATAGAGTATCTTATGTTAACCAAAAGGTTGTAGTTCGTTTGTTGTTAACTTCAAAACTAGACTATGGGCTATCTGTGCTATTCCCGCCGCGGGTAAAAGGTAATAGGGGGCGCTTGTGAAATGTGTTGTAGCTTATTTACGTACTTCATAAACTTCGTATTTTCATAACTTTTTAAAATTGAGATAAATTCAATCTGATGCTTTATAAATTATATCGGGAAGCGATTTATTATGCATGCACGACAGAATTGTGACGTCGACTCAAAATTAGCGCAAGGTCAGTGAAATCACAGGCCAACAGGAGGAACATTTAAAGATTGCAGAAAACAGATTACACATTTTGAATTTTCAGTATTTGATTATAAAATAAGAACAAAAACAACCGAAGAAACTTAATCATAAATATAAACTTACCCTACACAACCTTTTCCACACCAACGAATTCTGTTTTTGGCTCAGCTCGAAGAAACAGCGAGAAGCAACAGCAGAAACAAGAGAGAAAGAACATGGTTTTAAAACATGTCGTCAACAAGAATATCGTTCGATTTCATTTCACTTAGTTCGGTAATGATTCATCGAGGTTTGATATTGGACTGTGCCTCTGTCCAAGTCGGTATGAAAACAAAAATGGCTCATTCAATAACATGTGTCAACTACGCGAAATCTAAACAAAAAACATTTTTTTATGATTTTGGCATTTAACGAAAGAAACATATATACTTATAATTGTGTCATGGTGGCAAATTAAGGAATTCAATGTAAAGAAATGGCTCTTATCTTGAAATTACTGGAATCAGGTGGAATAGTTTACTATAAAAATATCCATATACTCAGCACTGATTATAAAGAAACAACATAATCAATAAGCAATAAACTTAATCTTCTCATTCAATACAGAGCATGCGTGATCTGGAGTTGATTTTTGTTTTTTTGACCTTGTGCTAATGCATATAGATGGATTTTATTACCTTGCCACCTAATTATTAAGGTGTTTTTCTAGAGCTAATCAATATTCAAGCCGTACCTTCCTCCTGGGCCTTAAAAAAGTTCCTCCTGTCATTCACCGTTTTAGCACACCGAAGATTTAAGCTTCATAACACAGTATTTATATCCAGTACGACTCTTTATACTCATACACAAACGTATAACACCAATTTCACAGTAACAAGTATTATTGAAATTCTAATAGTAAGAATGATTTTGAAATTTGAGTACAATAAAAGACAATCGAAAAACGAGTTCCGAGTCAAAATGGTAGGCAGTTAGACACACAACGTGGAATACTTCCTATACTTGCTTTATTGAAAGTAGCGCTACAAAATTATATATTAATTCAGTTACTTATCTGGTAGATTTTTAATGAATTAGTCAAAAACAAAGTTTTATTATTTTTAACACAACGGCGCCTTAATATTACTATAAGTTGACCTATCAATTTCTTCTCTAATATTTTGTTCGCACAAATTCTATTAAAATATTATCAAACATGGAGAAAATAAGAGACCACTAATTCAGGAATGATATCTTATAAGTGGTCATAATTTTTGTGTGGAATAAGTGTTGTTTAAAACAAAGGTAGACATCAAGACATTCTGACCTCAATGTGTAAGGGTCCATTCTGCATCGTGGTTAGGAGGATACATAGATATACTTCAGAAATCACTTATTGTATTACACCTTAGAAACAATGAATCTGCAGAAGTTGAGATTTCTTCAAGACTGATATTATTCATAACATTGCAGTGTCACTTGGCCAGAAGTCATATTGATTAGAATATCACAGTGCTACTTGGTCAACAGTCACGTTGATCAGAATATTATACAGTGTCACATGGCCAGAAGTCATATTGATTAGAATATTACAGTGCTACTTGGTCAACAGTCACGTTGATCAGAATATTATACAGTGTCACATGGAGAGAGTCACGTTGATCAGAATATTACAGTGTCACTTGGTCAGAAGTCATATTGATCAAAATGTTTCAGTGTCACTTGGTCAGAAGGCACGTTGATCAGAATATTATACAGTGTCACTAGGACAGAAGTCATATTGATCAGAATGTTACAGTGTTACTTGGTCAGTAGGTACGTTGATCAGAATATTATACAGTGTCACTTGAAGAGAGTCACGTTGGTCAGAATATTATACAGTGTCACTTGAAGAGAGTCACATTGATCAGAATATTATACAGTGTCATTAGGTCAGAAGTCATGTTTAGCCAGTGACTATGGCATATACACTTGAACGCTGTTGTATTATTAACTCACATTATGTGCTGTTCTGTACATAAAGTAAACATTTGTAGTTTATTTGGTGATAAACAGTTTACTGTACACAAGATCCTGATAAACTAGATTATTGAACAGGTGAAATAACGTTCAAATATTAATATTTAAGGTTTTTACATTTGTCGGCATTATTACGAACGCATTCATTGATGATCGCGGTATTCAGTTCATTTATTTTGTTCTGCATGTTTCAGAAACAAAATCTTTTGCACTCCTACCATTACCAGTAATTGTAGATAATACAACTGTGAAATACGACTTACATTGTTCCCTGTGAAATATGCTTACCGTTTTTATAAAACAAGAAAATGTTTCAAAAAACTGTGTTTCCCCCTTCCTTTTGTCAAAGGTAATGTCTGTGAAAACATGATCTTGAGAACTAACCTTATTTGTCTTGAAAATTTTGTTTGTTTGTAATTAAGCACAAAGCTACACAATGTGCTATCTGAGCTCTGCCCACCACGGTTATCGAAACCTAGTTTCTAGCATTGTAAGTCTGCAGACATACCCCATGTGCTACGGGGGAGCTTCTGGGAAATTCAAATTACACTTAAAACGCTTAGTTCTTAGACAAGAAGTACATACCTAGCTTAAAGAGGCGTTAACCTTTACAACTCCGATCTGGAATCGTACAAAGACTCTAGAAATATAAAATGAAAACAGTAGTACAGGAAAAGCTCTCGCTTACAAACATGATCTGATTTATGAGTTACTGTCCGACGGGTTAAAGAGACATCACTGCAATTTATAGTTGTTATAAATCCAATCACACTCCAGATATATTTGGATCTAATTCTGCTCCAGACGACCTAAAACAATTTATTACACCAAACTATAAGTTTATTGTATTGATTTGCACAAGTTACAGGTAAACAAAAACAAAAACATACTTCTGAACAGTTACTGAGTCAGCTGCACTAAGGCTGAGTGGATTCGAAATTGTTACATGGTTGATTCTCAGTAATTTCTAGAGACCAGGAAGTAGAATATATATATGAACAACTATGAAGCGTGTTTTTACACATAATGCTTTTATACTAAATGTCAGCCTTCTAAGGTAAATTTCGAATGTGATAAGAGGAGGGGATGCCCTATTATTAAAGTTGCAAATACTAACATTTATGTTGGCTTGCTTCACCTAAATATCTAAATATATTATTGCATACACATAAACAAAAGTATTTGCCTATACCTTGAAAATACTTGTAAAATTGGAAAATTATGGTACTATTTAAATATTTCTGTTTTATCAAGGAGTTTTTATTAATTAACCATCAATATTATTAAGTGTTTCATATATATTATATTACATAACATGGAATAGAATCCAAGATATATTTATAAAGCCATATATTATAAAAACCAGTAAGAAGATGAATGAATAACAAATATATGATGCTATATGGATGTAAGCCAGTTTGATTAAACACAAATTATAATGAAGAAATACAATCAACATTTTCTATTCTCTCACATTGTAATATCTCTGTGTGTTCAGTGGTTTCTGATAAATTAGTATTCTGTCTATATGAAGTGAAAGGTAGTTCATTTCCAAGACACTCACGGCCTCTTTTTCGATTGCTAGTTTTCGAGGCCACTTCAATCAATTGTCGCACTTTACACTGTACTGAAACTAATCGTAAACTCTTAAACTGTGTACCTCTTATTTTCTAAAAAAATAATTCTTAAACATTTTTGTTTTTACGTTGTTCCGATGTTTACATCATAATTTGGTTTTTATCTGCTCTCTTTGTTTTATGGGAAGTAGGATATGCAACCGCCATTTTTATATAAGTAATCATGAAATATCTAAGGAAGATCCCAGGATATGCATCAAAGTAGAAGATGAAGAGTTAGAACAGGCAGGGGCGTTTTTGAGAATGTGTGTGAAGGGGGGAGGTTTCACAAGCTCGAAAGGAGGCCACAAATGGCAGTTTCTGTGGGACGTTTCTAGTCAGGTCAAATTTACACATATATAAAAACTATGCCATAGCGCAATGTTCACAAATGAACTGAGGCCCACACGAGGTCAACCTTCTTTGCCCCCCTCAAAAGCCTTTTGTAAAATGACGTTCTTGGGAATTGGTATAGGAAGAGAGAGGGCAAAGAATGTGAGTAGCAAAAAACAGCATTCTTCAAACTCAAACAATTGCTCAAGAGAGATGGCAAACTATAATTGAGAAAATGACTATTAAAATTGTACGTGTGATCAGTCCTACTCTGCAGGGTCCCTATTTACTGAAACAAAATGACAGTTAGAAGCATTTGGAACAAAAAAAGATAAGCTGCATAGAAGGAAAACTACTGAGAAAGTTCTGGAACGTACAAAGACAAGAGGAAAATTGCTGGACATTGTTAAGAAACTGAAAATGCAATAATTTGGGCAGATAATCAGATCTGAGGGATGATTTGTAGAGAATCTGATGTGTAAAACTGGAAGAAGATGAGCGAGAGGCAAGCAGAAACTCAATTTGTTCGATGATATTATAAAATAGATTGGGTATGAGAAGCTTGAACAAGGAAAGTTATACAGGCAGTGAGGAATAGAGAAAGATTAAGAATCATAGTCGTCGATCTTCAGAATTGTGTCAGTTGAATAAATTAAAAGTAAAATTTTGAAACTTATTTCAGTATTATTATGATATTACATCACGTTTTTTCTGCCATAAATAGTGCTAAGTTTTACGGATTGGCCGTTGAAGCCTTGATTGGCTGAAATTCCTCTTCGAAACGTGTATTTTTCATTGTTTGGATTGCCAAACACCTCTAAGATTCAGGTCACAAGAAACTGTTTATGATTTATATTTTGGTCGCCCTTGAAGGTGCGGCAATAGCACCGTTAGGTAGTGAAAACTAGAACTAGGCTACCTCGACATAAAGAAGATTGAAAGCCAGAAGCATCCTGATTGGTATGCTGATAAAGAAAGTTGGTGACATCATAGACCGCTGTAACATGAGAGGAGTAGTCCCGGAAAATGCGTGTCCTCGCGCCCACTGAGCGTTATCTAAAGCCAAAAACAATAAAATGACCTTCGTAACTTTCTTCACGACGTCGTAAAGAAAAGAGAAAAGCATGCCTAACTAATCACACAACAAAATATATAAATAGATGGAACCCTATTTACAACAGTTGAATGGCGTTAACATATCTCGACTGAAACATAATACAGCAGCGGACCTCTTTCGCCGGAGGGAATCTTTTACAGAATGGAGCGTTTAGTAAGTACATATACTCACTAATATCTAACATATATTAAGTCTGTATTAATTGCTATATTTTTCTAGGTTTGATATCAGAACAGAAAAAAATGTCTTTGTTGCAATGGTTCCGACTCTCTCTGTGTGTGTATGATATAAATAAGTTATCAGCCGTTTTGTAGGTAATTACTTAATAGACGGGTATAAAACTTGACTCATGTCTTTCAATATGTTTAATAAAATAACTCCTATGTTTACTGTTGCTCAAGAATAAAACTATTTTGTTGCAAAAATATACATTTCCTGGAGCACTGTTAGACGTGAGCATAACTCTTATTCTGATAAGTTAATGCTGATCACAAAATTCAATTGTTCATAACGTAAACTATGTGTTTATCAGTCAGTAAATATTATTGCTGCTTACAAGAGTAACAAGTGTAAAATGTCCAAATCTGCCAAAACACGGCGACATTTATGGTAGAAAAACGAGATGAAATATCACAATAACACTGAAGTAATTTTCAAGATTTTAGTTTTACTTTATTTACTACCAGTCTGCATGAAAAAAAAGAGATTTCGATTATGACATTTCACCTTTTTTCTTGTAGCCACTGGCAACAAATCGTTTCACTCAGTCTCGGAGCTTTTCAGACCTGGTAAACTTGTTAGTTCAAACGATGTTATTCTAAACTTTTTGATTCGTTTAACATCTCCAGTTAGAAATAGCGAGGTAGCTTCGAGCCTCGAACCTTGTGCACATTTCTCTGACCAGTTTTATTTTTCCAGGTGATTCTCATCTGTGTCTGCTTTGTGACCACGACAGCTCAGAATACGCTTTATCAAGGTCCTGGAAGCCAACACTTCAACCCAGACTTTATAGCAGCACTACAACATCAGGCTCGTCCTGTTGCTGCTAGGTCTCGGCATTACAATGCTGTTTCTAACAGTCTTCATCAGGACTTGAAGATTCATCAACTTCAGCTTCAGCAACATGAGCAAGAGGTACAGCGCCATCTTCAACAAGAAAACGAAGCTATACGTGGGAATTTCCAACCTACAAACCAGCAAGTATATCAGCAACAAGCTCTCACAGCTGCTCACCAACCTCAAGATCAGCAAGAATACTATCTTGAACAGCAACAAGCTTTAAAAGATGCTCATCAGCCCCAGGAACTTGATACTCCTAAGAACTACCATCCACCAGCTCTTGTCCACAAAGTTAATATCGGCCCCAAACTCCAGGGTGATTACGACTTTGTCTATGACACCGGTAAGGGACCCTTCGGTCAGAGCTTCCGTACTGAAACCCGTCTTCCCGATGGGACAGTAAAGGGCTCTTACGGTTATATAGACAGTGACGGTCGTCAGAGAACTGTGAATTATATTGCCGGTAAAGGAGGGTTTGTTGCTGAAGGCGATGTTGGTCCAGATTACACAGCAGCGTGAACAACTGTCCGGCCTTTAGATAAAGACTAATATTATATTTATGTATTTTCATCCAATAAACATTTACTCCAGTTCAAATACTTTATAATTTAAATTGTTAACATTATATATATGTTTCACATTTCTAACAACATAACATGTTTGTCAGAAATATGTCACATACATCAGTGTTTACTTACGTGACTTACATTTTGTGTGAAAAATAACCGGTATTTAGTATTATTTCTATGGAGGAAAAAAATGTGCGTTTTTTTCTGCTATATTATGAAAAGAAAATTGACATAGTCTTAATTGATGAAGGTATTTTGTCATGTGAGCTCCATTAATACATTTCGAAGAACAATAATAAGTGAGAATACAAAACATTCTTAACAGCTTTGTATATTTAAAACTTCCTGTTTTACTCTTATTACAGGACATAGGTCTCACTGTTATCTGATCCTAATAACTGAGATGAATAATTTTGCAGTAACTTCTGAGTATTCGTTATATTAATCTCTGTATATTTAAAAGGTGCCGAAAAGGTGCATGTTATAAATCAGTGCTTGGCTTAATATGGTTTTGCTGTGTTTTGAGGTGATATTTTTATAACCGTGCTGTAACTTTGCAGTATCTGGCGAATATAGTTATACCTTTAGAATGTTATTTCAAAAGATCAGGTGCAGTAGAACGTGATTATGAAAATATTTTGCAGGATTTTAAAAGAAAAGTTTATTTGTATTGCAATATATATATATATCATGAAGTTTCTTTTTCTGCATATTTACGTAAAATCTGTAACACTATTTTGAAAATAAACAGCCGTTTTCAAGTTTTTGTATATTTTACCCATATCGTTATCTGTTTCCCGAAAACATAAGCAAGTATTTGATGATATATATATATTCATAGAACTACATATGTATCACTCCTCTGTGATATATTGCTTTAATATTCTAAATAATTAAGAACTTTCATTAAAAGCTAGTTTACAATAACATTGTATGTTGGAATTACCGCCGGAAATATCGATAATAGTGAGAATACCTAACTGATACTTGATTGTAACGTGTTTTTTTTTTGTGATATTTCATTCTCCCAGTTAGGCCAGTATATTGAATTGGCTATATTAAACACTTGGGGAAAATACATATACATGTATATATATAGAGTACATATACATATACATCTGATATAAGAAAGTAATATACGTTTGTTTGTTTGTTTGAAGTTAAGCACAAAGCTACACAATGGGCTATCTGTGCTCTGCCCACCACGGATATCGAAACCCGGATTCTAGCGTTGTAAGTCCGAAGACACACCGCTGCGCCACTGGGGGGCAATATACGTTCATAAAATACTTTAACGGTGAGTGGGTTTTCTGATTATTCAGTAAAAAAAAAAATAAAGTTCAGTCTAATTATTAAGAAAAAAATCGTTGAATTTTTTAACTTCAAGTTCTACAAATTCCACCGAATTTCTACAGTTTGACATCATAATAATAATAGGCCTAACTTCACAAATAAACAATGTCTAAACAGAAATTTCACTTACTTGCCAATATTGTATGTCTTGTAATTCGTCAAAAACAGTTTGTTTTTGTTTGTTTTGAATTTCACGCAAAGCTACACGAGGGCTATCTGCGCTAGTTGTCCTTAATTTAGCAGTAATAGACTAGAGAAAAGGCAGCTAGTCAACACCACCAACCGCCGACTCTTCAGCTACTATTTTACCAACGAGTAGTGTGGTTCTCCGTCACAATATAATTTCTCCACGGCTGAAAGTGCGAGCATGTTCGGTGACGGGGAATTCGAACTCGCGACCCGAAGGTTGCGAGTCGAATCGTCCTAATGTAAGTGTAGTTGGATATTCTGTGATTTATAATGGCAGGGTTTATCGATCTAAAAGTTCAAGGCATGTAGGTACTTTCTAAGTTATTTTTCTGACGTTCATGATAGTTTTGTATAACGTTTGTTCAATTATTTATTTCTTACTTTGAAATAATAGTGGTTTTTAACTTGCCATTATCTTATCTGATGTTTTAAAGAGTGTGTTACCTGTTTTGTCTGTACAATCGAATATTCGTTTTGAGTTGGATTAGAATGCGTTTTGTTATATATATAGAGTATCATTTTAATTTGGATTTTGTTTTTCTTATTAACACGTTACATTTGAAAATATATTGGTTCATATATTGACCGAGGCTTTCTATTTGTGGAATTACATTTATTAAAACAATTTATATAAGCAAGATCTGAGTGAGACTGATTATAAAGACTGCAACAGTATAATCCCTCTTTCTATTCTTTCAACAAAAACCTTGAGAATTGGTTGAAGGCCATGGAATTAAATACAATACAATTAATCCCAGAGCATTACGATATGCCCTTGGCATCAAAGAGATTATAATTTTTCTATGTTGTTATGTTTGCCTTATATTAGTCTGATATACTAAAAGATAGGTACACATAGACAGAAGGATTTAAAATTAGACAGACAGATGTAGAACTGATACATGCATACTTAATGGTATAAGTGTTCCCGTAATTTACCACTTTTGACAAAGCGAAACAGAAATAAATTTTTTATAATAATGATATCACGAAATTATGTTTTCTTTTGCAAAAATCAATAAATCAATTGTTTTCTTTTGCAGACGTAATCAAACTAGAGGTTTTTCTGTTTTGCAGTTTCTTCATTTTATTTATAACGTTTCGTGACAAGAAAGAATTTCACAAAACGTTTATTGCTGTTAATTTTTAACTAAGTAAAAGTTTCCTTTCACTAATAACTGAATGTCTGAGTAGGCACAATATTTGCATAAAATGAACTTAGCACCCTTACACAGGCGGTATAGGTTACATATTGTTG
>NW_013667602.1:166132-172745 GCF_000517525.1 Limulus polyphemus
CGCGACCCGCAGATTGCGAGTCAAGCTCCCTAACCACCTAGCCATGCCGGGCCGCCACTAGAGAGCAAATACTGTAGTAACAGAGTGTCTGTGTTGAAAACCCGTGAAGAAGATATTCTTATATCATGTTTCCTCACCAACAGCGATTAGCAACAGAACCAGATATAAATCTTTCTCACTCCAAATTGGATTTTATTCCCAATAACTGAATGAAAAGAAAAAATAACTGAAAAAAATTAGCAATAAGTTCGAGTTTGAACCCTTACTCTCGTCAGCTTAAATTGGTATTTAAAAAAGGTATCAGTTCGATTTGGGGAATAATTTAATTCATCTTGTAGATTTATTGGTTTAATGCAAGTTTTTACCTGTTATGCTCTTACTTGAAAGTCTTGATTCACAAATATCTATATATTAATTGTTAATTTTACCTATTTATCCATATTTACTTGTTTTTGAATTGCTCTCACACTTTTGGAAAACGTGACTTGACATTTTGGATGTAGGCTCTTGATTCGGGAGAATCGTGAGGAGATGGGTGGAGGGGCATATAAATGGGAAATCAAGAGGTTTGTGTAACTTTTAGGCTTGACTGAAACTGTTCTCCTGAATAACGGTATTGGTATTCAAAGAGCTGTTCAAAACAATGGTCTAAACTCAGAGTTTGGATTTTCTTTTAAAAATATGAGCCTCTGCGGGGGTCAGATGTGTTTGGTAGGCACCCATGAGTGGATTTATCTGATGCGTTACGTGAAAATTAGCAGGAATCGTTCAAAATAAGAATCTTTGGATTTTAGAAATTTTGATGTTGAAGCTACCTAATAGGGGATCATGAAGGTTTTTAGGGGGGAGGCAAGATTGGTTGCACAGACTTACCTGAAAACTGACAATAACATGTAAATTGTAATTCAAAACAAGGCGCAAAAAATGTTTTTTGTTTCCCGTTCACAGACGTGTAATTTACTATTTTAGTTTTATTAACAAGATACAATATTATTCACACAAATATAACGAGCAAACTGACTAAGCACACATGAAAATATTTAGCATTTCCATTTGATATGGGTTTAGTTTTCAGTTTACTTTTGACTACTCTAAATATATGTTTTTTCATTAATTACCTGTTTCTTATTATTTGTATTTTTAATAGTGTATTTGTTCTCACTTGATAAAACACATGGGTCAAGCAGGTTTAACACGAAATTGAAGAGCTTAAATTAGGCATTCGTTTCAGTACAGTTTGAAACATTGATATGTTGACAAACATCTCTGGCACAAATCGGAGAGAAGACAAACGCTTCACTGAAAAACGGTTACCTAAACTTCAAACAATGATTATTATAAATGAGGTTAGTTGAGTGTTTTCTTCTAAGGATTTTCGCGTTTTTTTACCGTATCTTTACATGTAGTTAAAGATAGTTTCCCTCTACAGAATGACGAGTTGCTGTCTAGTGTACTGTTCCACCGATAGGATGACAAAATGCTAGTGTAATATTCCCATTATAGAATGAGGAGAGCTGTATATGGTAGTTTTTTTCTATAATGACGAGATACTGTCTAGGACACTGTTCCTTTTATAGAATAACAAGATGCTATCCAGTGTACTGTTCCCTCTATAATGACGAGATGTCAATACAGAGTATTGTTTTCTCCGGAACGAGGAGATGCTGTTCAGTGTATCGTTCCATCTATAGAATGACGAGATATTGTCTAGGTTACTGTTTCATCTCCAGAATGATTAGGCGCGCGTGCAATATGTGTACAAATGCAGTGTTAACGTAAGCTTTTTATTTCCCGTTACCTTCTTCCTTAAAGTCAGATACTGATATGATATTTATCGTTGAATGTATAGATGATTTGATGACTAAGACAAAATAGATTATCATGTTTTCTATATCTGAATTCACAAGTAATCTTAAAAACAGCTTCAAGCAGTTAAAATACTTCAGACATAAATACATTTTCATGAAACGGTTTTCATTGTATAATTCTATTAAATTATTATGTCCAAGTGAATGGAGTTCTTAGCTTAAAGCGGGCAGGAGACACTGTCGACCAATTTCAGCTATCGCTTCAGGCGGCGATATACACTTTCTTTATTGTCCTATAAAATTTATGGAATTTTCATATTTACAAGCAGGGTCCCTTGAAAAGTATGTACAATCATCATAATTACTTTATTGCACAAGAAGAGCCTGCTTGGCTTGTAGGCCAACATGAGTGCAGTTTAGAGAGGCCTAATTTACACACATTCACCTTCATGATGGACCACCCAAGTTTCACATGACTAATTCCCAGTACAACGTGATTTATCTGGCTATTTACACAACTGAACACTTTCGGTTATCATGGAAAGAGAAGTCTGCAAGCATAGTATAGGTTGAGTACATTGCCAACGAGTAGTAAAAAGGAAAAAACAAGGGGAGGGAGTACTTATCATCCCTACAACGAAATAAACTGTTCATTATTCGTATATTTGCACATTATCATTACATTATAAGCAATCACCGTTGAACAAGCTATAGAGAAATATATTAGAATTTTAACCCTTTTAGAGAACGTAAGGAGGGAGGTAGATGAATGCATATTAGGTAGTTTACTACTCAAAGTACTAAATAGTCTTCCTCCGTCGAGTTTCCTAAGTTACGCTTTGAGTGCAAACTCAGTCGCCCTAAAGGCTAACGACGTGTGTAGGCTCAGTACGAGGTTACGTTGTGTAGGACTAAGCTAGATATACAGACAGTAAGATACAATGTAAGTATTCACTACAAACTATTTCTTTTGTAACGAATTTGTTATTATATATTTATTTTAATATCAACGTTTGTTTAGATTACATTTATATTTAAAAACATTCATAGCTTATAGTGCTAGATATGTATTGCGAAACTCCCGCCTATTCTCCAAAGTTGTTGAAGATTCTCGAGAGTAAGAATCAACAATATATCTGTGTACGTAAACGCTTTAACTTGTATTGTAACGTAATCTGAATTTTCTAGAAAACCTTCCCACGCCTATAAATAAAATCAACGCGACGCGCCAAAAAAGTGTGTCTATTAGTAGTTCACTATAATCAGTGTGCTATAAAACTTCGAATTTTTATAACGCTTATCAATTGAAAAACTTCAGATATTTGACCTGGAACCTTTACAAAGTTTGAACATTACAAATTATTTAACTTTAGTGGATTCTCATCGGACATTAGTATTTTTACGAAAACATTACCTAACTTCAACGGTGGAAAACCTAGTGTGTGTGTGTGTGTATGGCCAAGGACAAAGCTATCTAGTTTCCCGGCGAATCGTATTTACATCAACTCGTAATTAACTCGTTCATCGTAAACCCTCGATTAGATATCAAGGGAGTTCCAAACTAGAAAGAATATTTTATATTGTTTGTAAGTTTGTGAGACTTTTGTTTATAAATCTTTGTTTGTAATAACTATTTGTAATAATTGTTACTGTAAATTGTATTTTTGTGTGTATATTAAAACGTATTTGTGTTAAAAACGAAGACGTGTATCAATCTTGTTGCCAAATATCGTGAATTGACTAATATATCGGCATATATTTAAATACTAAATCCCAAATACAATTTAAATACTAAATTTAAATTAATCAGTTAACTCAGTGTCAGGCCAGTTGAAATTCCAATACGTAACAGCATCCAATAATTGCAATTAAATAACTATGCAGAGGATATTTCTAATATTCTGTACAACAAGTAAAAAGTTAATGTTATTTTAAGAATTCTGCAGAGTTTAATATTTTAAAAAATATAACACAGTGTAACATTTCTGGTTAAAAGTTTATCTTCAGCATGATCATATCTGAGCTTACTTAACAGATTTAGTTTATCTTTATTAATAAAGTAGTTAAAATCCAAGAATAACCCACTTCAACTTCGGGTTTTATATGGCCTGGCATGGCCTAGTGGTTAATGTACTCCACTCATAATCTGCTGGTCGCGAGATCAACATGGTCGTCCCTTTCAGTCTTGTGCGCGTTATAATGTGACAGTAATTTCACTAGTAGTTCGTAAAAAAATGTAGCCCAAAGATTGGCGGTGGGTGCTGCCGGCCGCTTACCTTCCCTTTGGTCAACGGCTCAAAATTAAGGGCAGTTGCAGATAGCGTTAATAGCTTTACCATAAAGAAAATATATAAAACAAATCGGTTTTATACTGTTTACTCAATCACAAAAATAATATGTCATTTATCATTTGTGTAACTAAACCAAATGGAAAAGATTTCACTATGCAATTTTTTGGAATTTTTCAATTCCATTGTTTTAAAAAAAACGCAGCGAGCATTGCATTTAAAATTTTAAAGGGTCTTAAAGCATGTAAGCTTATGTTTAAGAACAGAGTGTATAATCATAGGTGAATTTGATTTTTAAAAATAAAATATCTAAAGGTATATGGAAAGGAAAAGCATAATGGAATTGCTTCCAAATATATATGTTGAGCTATCGTTCCATCATGAAATCCAAGAGTGGATTCAAAACCAAGAACTTTATAAATATACTTAATATGTAATAAGCACACCGTGAACGATTAATTTATATCTCCCACAGTGGCACAGCGGTGCGTCTGCGGACTTAGAATGCTAGAAACCGGGTTTCGATACCCGTGGTGGGCAGAGCACAGATAGCTCATTGTATAGCTTTGTGCTTAATTGCAAACAATAGTTTAATATTAATTTTAGCAAATTTACTATTTTTTTATAAATAGGTCAATAAACAATTAACATCTGAAACTATTATCTATAAAATCCTATTATATAAATTAAAACGGCATAAGAATGTGGATAGCTATACTCACATTAGTTAACCATCACAACTTTAACTTGTTCTATATCCATGAACTGTAAGGTTTTGCTGAAATGGCTGACATGATGGATTTACAATTTATAATATAAGAGACCCCAATTAGTTGACATCAGTTGATTTTTACAGTTAGATTTTTCATTCGTGGGAAATTATATAAAAATGTTTTTGTTTTTTATATTTACTATTAGTATCCCTTTGTTTAGAATTTTAATGAGTCATTTCTAGACAATCTTACCTTATTAATGTCTTTGGAGTATGAATCTGAAAGGAAAAGTAAGCAAAAATAGTTTAATGAAACAATAAGAAATTTGAAAGATATATGAAGGGCGTTCAATGCAGGCGTTAACTGAGTACTAACTAACACTTTTTTTCTGAAGATACTGAATTAGGTCTTTAATTGTGTACACACGAAGATACTCAAAAAACTGTTTTTCTCTGAATTATCTTCAAGAGTAGGCGCCAGTGTCTGTTTTTATTGTTTCATTTTGAAGCTAGAAAGCATAACAGGCAAGATGAGATTTGATAATAGACTACTGTTTGCATTGGTGAAAGCTCATGTTTCAGTAGAAGTTTGAATAAAACGTTTCGGAGCTATAAATACAGATTTATATTATTACTACATAATTATAAGTTTCTCAACAATATTTATCAGACCTTGTTGAATGTACGCATGAAATAGATTTCATGTAATGAATCTGTTATGAATTCGCCAGATATAACTAGTTTTGCTACTGATTGTTCAAAAGGAGTCTAAGTTGGAAACTTATCGTAGAAGTCTCATTTCAAAATGATTTTTTTTTATATTAGCACATCTTCGTATGGAATGTAGGAGCATTCCAAAAGATGGCATTGGTTACATAAATCAAACTTGTTTTAGCTGCCTATTATTCACATTATTCTTTCTTCACAGCAAGAAATTATCAAGTCTTTTATATGCAGTGAAGCTAAACCGTATTAAACTTTCAAGTAATGTCTAACAAGTAGCGTTCATTCAGATTCTTGCTTAAATTTTTCTATTAAGTCTATAAAACACTTAGATTGTTACTTAGATCTTTCTTTTAACTCTATAAAACACTCAGAGTCTTACTTATATGTTTCTTTTAACCCTATAAAACACTCAGATTCTTACTTAGATCTTTCTTTTAACTCTTTAAAACACTCAGATTCAATGTTAAGCTTACTTAATCACGTGGTTTGCTCATTGTGTAGCAGATTAAAATTACCTAGATTAGGAAAGCGATTTTAACTACTGTATTCCATGCTTTTTTTATGAAATGATAGGTGTAGCCAAGAAAATATTATTTATTGTGCCCTCATTCATGTGCCGAGCTACCCCTGTTAACAGTATATAATATAAACATATAGCGTTAATAAGCCATAATGTTTGGTAATTTAATTATGTATAAGATACTTAATAAAGGCAAACATATTGAATCTGATTTACTGTCGTGTCACTTTTAATTATAAAATAGTGAAGGCTTGCATCTTTGACTTAACGTTAAGATGGACGATACTGCCACAACTACACCCGCAGTGGCGTAGCAAGGGTTCTCAGCACTCGGGGGCAAAGACACTTTTGGCGCCCCCACCTCCGAAATGTTTTGATTATTTGTTTAGTGACTCATTACCCACTTAATGACAATAACATAAAGAATTAATTATCGCCTTACACAGGCCTAAATTAAAGTCACAATATCACAACTGTAAACCTGGAACTAATTAAGTATAGCCTACTAGGTATACTTACATAATTTGTAAACCATTTTGATATTTATGTCATCCAGTAT
>NW_013667602.1:173726-186316 GCF_000517525.1 Limulus polyphemus
TCCATGTTTCACATTGATTTTTGCCTACTTTAAGTGATTCTTGACAGGACTTTTCATGTGATTTTATCAATTTCTCTTTCAAAGAATCAAGATCAGCAGCCGCTTCTCTAAAATTCATTTTTGGGTCCTGAAGACGTTTCTGCACTCGATTGATAGATGATAAAAGATTTCTCCAAAAATGCAAAAGTACAAGAAAATCAAATGTAAGCATGCGTTGCAGAATATTATGAGCACCACATTTTGTTTCAGCCGTGTTGCCATTCTCACTTAATTGCTCTAACAGTCCTAGCAATTCATTTAGTTTTTCATGTACAGCTTTTATTGCCTTTTCTCTTGCACTCCACCGTGTTTCTGATTCACGCTTGACAGAGATCTTAAGCTACTGCAGCAGTTCGTCCCATCGAGTTGTTGAATGAGCAAAGAAATTATAAATGGCTTCAATTATACCAAAAAAGGCAATAACTGTTGTTTCCTGACTTGCAGCATGAAGACATGCTAAGTTCAAACTATGGTTGTCACAGTTTATAGACACTGCTTTTGGATTTTTGTTTAGAATTATTTGTTGAACGCCTGACAGGTGACCTGACATGACAGCATCATTATCATAACATTGTGAACGGTAATCACTCAATAAAAATCCATCCGCTTCTAATTTTGTGCTTATTGTTTTCTCAATATTAGCAACGTCTTTTTCCTTTATCTGTATAAAGTCAATAAATGACTGTTTGACTTCTACTTTTCTTGTCTTAAAGTCAATGTCAACAAACCGAATCACTTGGGCCAATTGCTCACGGTGGGCTAACTCAAGTGTGGAATCAAACAGAATACCATAGTATTTGTTTCTACTAATTGCCGACAAACAATAATTTCGCACATGTAAAGCCATGAGATTTATAAACTCATTTTGTATTTCAGGAGAAAGATCAGATGTGGACGTTTGCTTGTTTTTAACACGCTCTAAACGCTGTCTCATTACTGGATCATACTTTACTAATACTGCAAAAGTGACAAGAAATTTCCAGGGTTTTCGTTTGAGGTTATGTCTTAGTATGACCATTAATTATTAATTAATAGGCATTATAGGCCAGAGGAAATTTTGCGTCCCTTCACACCTGCGCCCGGGGGCGGCTGCCCCCCTTTTGCTACGCCACTGTACACCCGTCCTTTAAAAATGAGGATAAGCATGACAGTTATTATTAATACATAAAGTTAAAGTTCACTAAGTGTGAAAAGACTGCTTGTAGGGGAGTCGACTAACATAAAGTAAAGTCGAATAAGATATAAAAGTATACTATAGAACGAGTAGTTATATAAGTTGAAATTGAAAAAAAGCCAAAAAAAGCCAAAAAATAAGGGTATTAAACTATACGTGAAATTTAACTTAAATTTATATGAACTGTGGAAGAATGTTATACTAAAATATAGGAATGGTTACATAATTTGAACCTGAATAAGTTAGGACAGAATGTTATTCTAAACTGCAGGAGTAAAATAATTCAAAGTTAAATAAGTTGAGGAAAAATGATAATAAAGCAGATTTGTTTGTTTGATTCGTTTAGAGCAAACCCACATTGGGCTCTCTACTGTGTACACAGCGGGTAATCGAAACCTGGAGTTTAGCGTTGTAAGTCCGTAGACTTACCTCTGTCTCATCAGAGGGCACTAACAGAATAGATCAAATAATTTAATAGATAAAAGAAATAGATACACATTAAAATAACTTATTTCTTTTTCTCAAAAGTGTATGGATTGTTTTTGAGTTTAAAAAAATCACGTCGAAATGTTGAACTTAAAACTTTTTTTTTGTAATTAAGCACAAAGCTACACAATGGGCTATCTGTGCTCTGCTTACCATGAGTATCGAAATCCGGATTCTAGCATTGTAAATCCGCAGACATACCTCTGTGCCATTGGGAGCGAATTAAAACATCAGTTGTATTAAGCGTATAAAATATCTCTTTCCATATTAACATTAAGACATATTGTTTCATGCATAATTCTTGTAAAAACCTATAGCCCCCAGAGGCACAGCGGTATTTTTGCGGACTTACAGCGCTAGAATCCGGGTTTCGATACCCGTGGTGAGCAGAGCACAGACAGCCCATTGTGTAGCTTTGTGCTTAATTATAAACAAACAAAGAAACAAAATCCTATAAAACGAAAGCCAATGCTGTTACTTTTTTGATTTAAAACAAATAGAAATGATGATATAAAAATAGAGTCTCACGGTGGGTCAGCGGTAAGTTTATACACTTAAAACCATAACATTCGGAGATCGATTCCATGCGGTGGACAGAGTACATATAGCCCATTGCAAACCTTTTCAACAAAGCCTGTAGAGGACGCAAGAATGTGTCGAAACTAGTTTCTCTGATATCAAACTTCTGACAATTTGTTCCGTTTACTGTGGTTTTTCAGTAATACATGCGTTTATGTTAGATAACGTCAAATTTTACCTTCGAAAACTCAGAAGATCCTTCTCAGATCCAGAATGATTAACGATCTGGATCATTTTATGTAGTGTGATGAGCAGTCTCAACCTTAATGTGCCCATAAAATATGGTACACATCCGATCACAGAGTTATTAACCCAAAACCGCGAAAATGCCCTATTTCGCCATTATAAGAAATACTTCAAAGTGATCCAGAATCCGGATCGGGATATGTATCCAGACTAAATTTGGGGAAGACTGTCCCATTCTGACTTCCCATCTTGTGTAACATTTTCATGTACGTTGGTCTATTAGTTTCTGAGATATGCTCGCGGAAACATAGACAGACAGACAGACCTGATTACAAATGTTTTTTTAGCAGCTACATCCGATGACAGAATAACTAGAGAGAGAGTCTTGTAGTCGATTGTGACGAATAAAGGTATCACATGATCGTAAAACACGAGATAAAAGAAATTAAAACTGAGAAATGTTATAAAAAATAAACGTATGGTGAAAATGAAAGACACGATAAACGACAGAGGCTCAAGATATATGTAGTAGTAGGACCTGTTTCTTAACGGTGTGTTATCTAAAGTTTCATTTATATTTTAATTATTCCAGTTCTCTTACAAATATGTGGTAAGTTCAACTCGTGGAAAACATGAGATAGCTGACTATGGCTGTTTACATACACGGAAATGACATTGATATTATAGATATGAGCAATTTGTGTGTTCTTCACTTGCATAAATTACGATTTTTAGCAAGTTATAATGGCTTCTCGAAAGCATAGCCGTTTTAAAAATATAATTACACATCTTTAACAGTTCAACAGTTTCCAAATAAAGTTTTCCTTTTAAATAAGCTGTATATGCAAAACTATAAGGTGGATCCATTCAAGAACCTCGTAATTAATCTCATTGTTGTCTGTTAGTTATAAAGTTTGGAAACTTGAAAATGAGTCATGAGTTAGAATAGATTTGATTTCATCAGAAGTGTTCTAAGTACTGTAGAAAGTTTAATTTGTATGTATGACTTCCTTGTTGATTTATTCGACTTGCGTTTTTTTTTTTTTAATATGAGTGTTTATGAAACTTTATGAGTCTCTTTGGAGTGTGGTTGTAAACGCAATGCAGATTTTGGCAGCAGTGAAGCCAAATACCATTTTACTGATGTAGTGGTTTATAAATATAAACAAGCGCCGTATACTTTACAATTAGTGAAATCTTGAATTATCTAGAAAGAATTGAAAAGGAAAGTTAAAGCACGTGTCATAAATTTTTTATTAGGTAAAACATCTTCACAATTTCAAAAATTTGTTGCGATTTTAATGGGTTTTGAGGATTCCGAATTAGTTGAAGAAAAGTTAATTTTATTTAAAGAAGCGATTCTAAAAAATGTATAAAAAATATAAACAATCCATTTACATCGCAGGGTAAGTCACCAGAAACCGATATATTTAGAAATGTGTTAAAGTAAGCTTCTGTGGACAACACAAATATATTTAAGGATACATTTATAGATAAAAACCACTATAAAATATATGAAGAGTTTGACTTTGATATTCATTTGGATACAAATGTATTAGTCTTTAGACTCTTTTGAGAATTTCAAGTTGATTATAAGTATTAAACAGGATAAAATATAATGTGGTTTTCTCAGTTCTGACTCTCAATTCCGATATCATAAGCGAAAAGAGAAGAGTCGAAAATAGCTGAATTTCGTTTCCCTGGATAAGTGGAGGAGATAAGAGGCTGTTGTGTTGAAAGATGCTGGGACACGTAAGAATTGTTAGTGGTTGCAGCCTGTTGTTGTTGTGGTGTGGGCTGTGGAGCATGGTTAGTAGTAGTTCCTACTGGTACGTGGTGTGGACCAACATCACCCTCGGCAACAAACCCCCCTTTACCGGCAATATACTTCACAATTCTCTGACGACCTTCACTGTCTATATAGCCGTAAGAACCCTTTACTGTCCCATCGGGAAGACGGGTTTCGCTGCGGAAACTTTGTCCGAGGGGTCCTTTGCCCGTGTCGTAGGTAAAATCGTAGTCTCCCTGGAGGCTGGCGCCAATATTCACTCGATGGACAGGTGCGGGAGGGTGGTAGTTTGTTGTCGTGGCAGGCTTCGACGACTGTTGTTGCCGATAGTCTTGTTGTTCTAGGTTTTGAGTCTGAAAAGCAGGATAAGCAACTGGGCTGTACTGTTGCTGGGTCTGTGGTTGGAAGTTTCCACGTAATGCTTGTTGTTCTTGTTGAAGATGGCGCTGTATCTCCCGCTCGTGTTCTTGAAGCTGAAGTTGGTGAATTTTCAGCTGTTGCTGGAGATCATTAGATCCATCATTGAACTGTTGAGTTCCAGCGGCAACAGGTTGTAGTTGTTGTTGTAGTGCCCCTTGAAAAGCCTCCGACTTGTACTGCTGCTGTGCAGGAAAGCCATAAGGAAACCTCTGGGCTATGGTCAACACACAAGTACAGGCTAAAAGTGTCTGTTTACAAAGAACAAATAAAACATTAGTTTGGAAAACATGAAATAATGCTAGAATTATAAAACTTTGTTTACGCCACAGAAACATTTCTTGTGAAACTAATAATTCTAAAGTTAAAAACTCATGGTTTTCATTTGCTAAGTCAAGAGTACGATAGAATGTTTAGATAAAAACTTAAACCGAAAGTTATTGATGGGGTCCAGAGGAACTCCTTTGGATTTCTAATCTCATTTTTCTAAACTATCTATGCATTAAATCGCTGGGTCCGTAATTTAATTTTTTTACGGGATTTCTAATAACAAAAAAAAATGTCAATTTTGCAAATAACTCCCCCAATTACAGCTGTGAAAATATGTATTTTAACCCAATTGTTTGGGTTGGTCTTTAAGCTAAGTTTCATAACAGACAAAAAAAAATCTTATCATGGTGCATTAGGTGAAACCCACGGTAAGTGAACGGTACATAAACAAGTCTAATTTGAGGGTTAATTTACAATATCCACCCATTTGTAATAATGCTGTTATTAATTTATGTCCTTCATATTCTTGTTTTACATACATAGCTCTTTTTCTGCCAATATAATATTTCATTAATACACTAATAGAAATTTTGAAAAAAGATCACTAAAAGAAACAAGACTTTTAGAAGTTCCTAGTGTTCTTCGGATATGGTAATAATAGGCAGTTAACTTACCAACTGAAACATATTGATAAAAGTATTGGTCACAGTAGATGAAGGAATTTCTTCTCTGCTGTTGGTAAAACCGTGACTATCTAAATGTTCTTCTTCTTTTATAGAGCTTCGCCATGCAAATCAGGCATTCTTTTCATGTGAAGAACCATTGGTTAATTGTGATTTCTTTTACGTCACGGTCATGATTTAACCCACTTTTTTTTATTGACAGCAGTTTTCAACAATAAATTCAAATTTTAGTACGCCCAAGGTCATCCTCCCCGTTTCATGCTGAGAGCTATACAAATAACAGGGTAAAGGTAAGACGGTTCCTCAGGTGAGGAAAATGTACTTACTAACACACAAGTCTGATACAAAGACGACCCTTGCATTATTACCTTGAAAATTAGCATCGTCACACAGGAATTAGAAATTGTCATGGTGTTTGGTAGGTTTTTACACTTGCAGAAGGACAGAAACAGTACCACACATGTTTGGTTGAAATTAAATGTGAAATGAGTGGATATGGCGTAAATGTTTGTTTGTAATTAAGCACAAAGCTACACAATGGGCTATCTGTGCTCTGCCCACCACGGGTATCAAAACCCGGATTCTAGCGTTGTAAGTCCGCAGACATACCGCTGTGCCACTGGGGGGTGAATATGGCGTAAAAGGAGTATTTCAGAAAGGGAGGATAATTTCAACTGAATTCTAATGTTGAAGGTTTAAATATCATATACATATATTTATATATGTAATATTTGTTTGTTTGTTTTTGCTGCTATATTAAGATCTTAATAAATATTAAAGATACAAATTCTAACGTTGTCTTCTTTTAAAAAGTTTTCCCATGAAAATAAAAATAAGATTTCCAAAGCACATTCATTTATATAAATGCATTAATCTCAGATTTGGCTTCACATGAAAAAAATACTGGCCTGCTTCTCGCTTATTATACTAGAAAAAACGTTTACAATGTACGGATCACTCAAACGATTTCAGATTCTTTCACACAAAGACGATTCAGTTTTTACAATTACTTGTTACGGTTGTTTAAAATGTGTGTAAACTTGATACCTATTTATCATTAGCTTTCTTATTTGTAATATCAGATTATCTTTCTTTTAGGAGATAGCAAATTATATTTCTGTACAGAATAATATCATATCAGTTTAATTACTTTACGTGATTTTCAGCGTTTATACAAGAGGGCTTATATCTTACCAGTATATCTATCTGTAATTCAGAAAACTCCTGGAAAATTGCAAAAACAGAAATGTCTTGATATAGCATGTATATAAGCAGTAGGATTAACCGTATCCAATATAACTTCGACGATGGTTATTGATTTTTAAAAATATATCCACCTTTAAATTGTTCTTATTTTCTTTTTTGCTCCTTCAGTATCTGAATTCAATTTATTTAACCGAAAGTAGCCATTTTTACTAAGTGTTCAGGTACGTTATTTTCTTCCAGCGATATCCTTTGAAATTGATAATATCGTATTTCTAAGATACAAATATAAGTTATCACTATGTGAGCTTCTTACATATGCGTTTCTGTGCTTCGAATAAACTATCTAAGAAGTCATCGTTAACATGTAATAAATCTACTGTTGTGGGGTCACAGAATGAAACTGATGATGGTGGAGCTTTGTATACGGAGCCCGCCCGCCTTTATCGTGTTGTTACTATACTAATTATCGACTCTCTAAGGACAAGCTGACGTAAAACATCCTTATTTACATAATAAGTGCATTTAGTATACGTTCCAAATACATAATCAAAATCTTATACTCCCACTGATGAAGCGGTAGAAGGATATACTTAAGAACGGTGAAATAAATATGGGTACGATTTCAATTTCACTATATGATTGTTTGATCTATTATTTGTTAATTTAGAACCAGTTAGATAGAACAAAATAAATTTGAATATAATATATTTGATATAAGGATAGTAATTATAACTGTTTGAAGAGTTGGTTTGAAAGGTACTATGCAAAGGTCGTCTGTTCTTAAGCGCGGGTTCTTTGTAAATCTAATTAGTCCTACGAAAGTAACTTTACCTTACGGACATATCATATGAATAAAGTATATATGCATGCTGATTCCATACATCACTTTCGCTCTATTCTTTTTTAATAATGTCACTGAGCTAAGATATAAAATGACGTGATAGATAAGATTAAAGATAAAGTACTGTTTATGTTAAGGTTCTCAACAATTAAACAAAGAAACGAGCAAAAAACGTTACAACTAAACGAACTTGATGCTTAATATGACTGGCAACTTACTGCCACCCAGCTCTTTGGCGGTAATTTAATAGTGATATTTTTAAAAATTTTACTCGTGACGAACTGAATTTTTAAAATATTTATTTTTCATATCTTTAAAAATTATCGCAGCAAAATTTATACATAGACATTCGGTTTGCAAAAGTAGTTTTTTCAATTAACCACAATGAAGCAGGTATTTAATTTAAATTTTATGAGGACACTTGATATGCATTTTAAAATTATCTAACCTGTGTATTTATGAATGTTTTTTTCACCAGAGTGCAAAACATTTCGAAGTTCAGTTGCAACTTTATTTTATTTTTATATTTAATTCTAGTGAAAATGTAACACTTATGTGGTTAGACATCCATCTAAAGGCAGCTCTTGTTTCAGCGCTCTTTATAAATCACTTTTCCATCATTATATACCTAAAACTTTGTTCGTGCTCATAAATATTTAGATTTAAAATCTTCCGAAAAAAAGTAAAGGAAAAACAAAACTAATTGAAAGTAAACATCAACTGTTATTATGACTTCAGTGAAGAATTGTTTAAAACAATGTGTTTCTTTCAGAAAAATTGGAAGATGAATGAATTTGCGATACAACTAACAAAAACGTTTTTATTTTGAAGCTCACTTTCAGCTTATGTACTCATAATGTTGAATATCCTGCATTTTCAATAAAATATGAATATGTTTCTTTTTGTTACTGCCATCTTTCGGCGCTGTATGTACAACTGAACAGGTATTTTTTAAATTCATGTTCTGTATCAAAATAGATACTTTAAAATTTTTCAGTCTTTGGTCTAGCTGCCTCCAGTGCGAGGAAAATTATCGTGATTACAATACAGTTTTACTGTTATTTGTTTTGAGAGAACATAAATGTTTTTACAAAGCATGTTGCATATTTCAAGAAATTACTATGAAAGAGTACGATAAGCTTCAAAATTTGAAATTAGGAAGTTTTACAATATTTTCTCAGTACGTTAAAATTTATTATTACATCTTTTATATATATATTATATTAATCACATTAGACTCTACCGTTTTTGAGGCTATGCTATTTTATTACCCTAAACCATATGTGTATGTGTGAGGTTAACAAAATATGCAGTAAACGCAAGTGCAGCATTATCAACATATATTAATGACGTAACAAGAAATATAAGAACGTTATATTTATTACCTAGAGGGCAGATCAAGAGAAAGTTTGATAAAACTGCCATTATTTCAAACCTTCGGTAGTTAACGGTATATGGCTTGGAGGTTAGGTCTCTCGACTCGCAATCTGCGCCTCGTGGATTCGAATCCCACCACCGAATATGCTCGTCCTTGCAGTCGTGGGGGCTATATAATGTAACGGCCAGTTCCACTAGTCTATTATAATAACCCAAGAGTTAGCGGTGGGTGGGTTGACTACCTACCTCCCATCTCGTCTATCACTTATAAATTAGGGACGAATAGCGCAGATAGCCCTCGTGTACCTTTGCGCGAAATTAAAACCAAACTAAATACTAAAGGGGTCGGAGCAAGTGCGGTTTACTCCGACCCTCATGTAGTATCACCAATCTACATTCACAGTAGACAAAGCACAGTCCGGAAAGAAGGAAGAGGTCCCAGCGTACCTGACCCTCCTAGGTCACACAGACCTAACTTCCGACCAGGAGAGAGAAAGAGAGACTAGTGAAGGGTATCTAAGTCTAGCACAGTTACTTGATTTAAAATATCTTAACACCTTCTGTCAAACATCATTTTCTGTCAGACACAATTAAAATGTTATATTATTTTCTGTCAGACCCAAATAAATTATCTTGTTCGTTTCTGCCAGAGATAGTTATAATATCTTGTCATTTCCTGTCGGCTAATCTTGATCACATTAACTTGATCTCTTAAATGAACCAAGAATCAAGTAAGTTTTGTCTCAATTCAAATGTTGTTGAAATATACTGTTATATCAAAAACAAAAAAATACATGGCCAAATGGACTGCTTTTCTTGAATGTCAAGGTTACCATCTATTTTCGGTAAAAACACTTAAAGGATATTTTTATATTTAGTGTAAATCTATTAAAATTCCTCGAATTTTTCAGTGAAGTAAGGCTTACAATAACTTATCCTCTTCGTAACCAGCTTGTTAAAGATATCTTATTCTTGTCAAATAAACATGGTAAAATTACCTTGCCATTTTGAGTAAAACATTATTGGATTAAATCCTCTTTAGCGAAATGTGATTGAAATATCTTATTTATTTCTTTATTTAGTTGATTATAACTTAGTACAGCAACGTCTTCGGACAAGCAACACTAAAAATATTTTTACTTTCTCCGTGTTTTTTTTTATGTCTGTTTGTTTGGTAGTAAACACGGAACCATAGCACCACAGACCGGCACGCTAACCACGAAACCTCGCTCGGCTTTTAGCTAAAAGTTGTACCCCTGTTAAATCGAAGCTCAACTTAGTAAGCATTAAAACAAACAATTCCTTCTCTCATGTTCTTAAGATTTACAAATACTCAGTTCACGCGAGTAATATATTAATAGTTTTCTTATGAAAGACTCTTTTCAACTCTGTTAAGATAATGTACAAAGTGGGCTTCAAAGCTTATAGGCCTAATTAGCCAATACTACGAGTGTAGTGTTTATTATGGTACCTGAATTACCTCCTGAAGGTTAGACAACTCGAGATAGGGTTTCTTTCAGCAGCACTTATTGATGTATACATACTTGAACACTGAATAAAGGATCCATTGATATTGACATGGTTAGTCGCTCTAAGAGGCCCTTATGATGATATATGATTAAATTACGTGAACTTGTTCGTGAAATGCAACGTTTAAAGGATATATCAGTGACACTTAGAGCATTTTCAATAATGCTGAAACTCATCCTCACAGCTTCTAAAGAAATTAAAACGCTACTTAAGGTACTTTACTTTTCGAATCCAAGCTATTAACAACCAAGTTTAAGACACGGTTGTGTTTAACAACTCATGTAGCTTTTGTTTGAAAAATAAGTTAGTTTAGTTAATGAACCATGATGAGATTCGTGATTACTCCCTGCGAACTTTTACGATGTCTACGTTAGTGATGATGCAGGTTCATCCAGGGTTCTGGCCTAGTAATTGTCCTAAAAGTTTAGAAAAACATTTGTAGTAAAAAAAATTAAAGGGCTTAGGAATTTTAAAAGCCATTTTAAGAAATCATTTTTATAAGAACTATAGTGAAAAACTATCGCTATAGGCACAATATATATCATATGAAATAACGACATGACTAAATATCGAATACCTGTAGGAGTTAACCCACCATAAAAACAAATGTTAACAAATTATTAAATACAATACTATTCAAAAGGGTGAACATGACAAAACATTCTTGAAAGGTATTCTGTTCTTCAATATCACTTGGTATGTGTTCGAATTTTATAAACACGAATCAGAAAATCGTATTTGAAAGTACAGTATTTGAGTAGAGACAGTTTCAAGTTATAATTTATAATAATTTTGTTAATTACAATTAATTTTAAACATTCTAAAACGAAATTTAAGAAACAGATGTAATAAAATATTAGGATTAAAAAATAAACGAATTCTGTAATCATATGTGTGCTAGATATATAATATGGTCTAGTTTTAAGTACCAAGAAATGGTCTGACTTAACATGTTATATCTAGATTTGGTAGAAATATATCGCAAGATACTTCAAACACTTTTATAACTAGATATTAATCAATGTTGCTAAACAACTTAACATATATAACTGTACATGCTATGTAGCTATATGCATAGCTAACAGTTATAAATATAGATAAATAAACATGGTAGACCTATATAATTAAACGTTCTGGATAAAAGTCACTAGAAATGTTAGTTTAGTAGGATCAGATGGTTCAGACCTATTCAACTAGGCTTTCAAGATTTATCCAACAATATTTGTTATATCGATATATTCTTTAAATGCACATAACTCTACATGTTAGACATACATAACTCTTCATGGTAGATATACATAACTAGAAATGATAGGTATACATAACTAGACATGTTAGATATACATAACTCTTCAGGGAGATATACATAACTAGAAATGATAGGTATACATAACTAGACATGTTAGATATACACAACTCTTCATGGTAGATATACATAACTAGACATGTTAGATATACATAACTCTGTATGTTAGACATACATAACACAGGCCTCCGAATTTAAACTTCATAAAAGTTGTTTTGATTTTAATAACGGAGCTTCCATAATTCAGCTACGGAGATTTCGACAATAATATTCATTTTATACCACGTACGGATTTTTTACAAATCGGGAAGAAAAAACGTTTTTTATTATTGTGTTTGTTAACAAAAATACAAACAAAGGGAAGAACATCCATGTCAAACAAATATCCATCCTCATTCATCCTGATTTTCTGTGTGAAATCTACGTCTTGTAGTCTCAAAACTACGTGTTGTGGTATTTCTTTTACGTATTACGTAATGACGTTTTTTGAAAAATATGTACGTGATGGAAAAAAATATATATCATTTTCGGATTCAGCGTACAGGAATTACTATATATTATGTAAAAATAGCAAGACAATAAAACCCATTGCAGGCCTGTGTAATTAAATGTTAGATGTGCATAACTGCATGTTATAACTATAGAATAGAGATCCAAATTACCGTATTTTTCGGTGTATAAGACGCACTTTTTTTACCCCAAAATTT
>NW_013667602.1:187264-191641 GCF_000517525.1 Limulus polyphemus
GAACTCTTTTGTGTTTAGAACAATATATACTAATTTTTAAAGTATCAAATTGAATTTTAGTTCAATAAAAATATTTCAAATGCGACTGTAGCTTTTTTCCCCAAAAACTTTGTCTTCAAAATAATTCAAAAATACGGTATATACTGTTTCAAATTCTTAACAGTCTCTACTATCCTACAAGACAAGCGCGTGTCTCTTAAAAACAGCCTGATTTGTAGAACATCTACGAGAAACTGAAAAGGATATGAATTACACGCTGTTTCAAACTCGTAACAGTTTCTAGTATAGTTATGAAGTGAATATACAGCTGGATACATAGAGAGAGTCATTTTATAACAGAGTTTGTTATAAACTATTATCTATCAACTATGAGCTAACTGATATAGCTTTAAGTACAGAATACATACAGATATAGACGGTAGTGCTTAGTATGTAAGGAGAGGCCGCATTCAATCTATTATTCTATGATGCTGATAAATAACTGCTAAAGTTCAGTTATAGTCTTATTGGAACACCTAATTACTATTATCGAGTGTTTCACAACTTTTATAACAGTGATATTCTATTCTTCTACCACACGTAGTTTTGTGGGGAAATAGTAAAAAGTAAAACTACTACTTAGCAGTGAGTTCAGTTTGTAAGCATATATTATTTCCACGTTTCATAAATAACACTTTTATTTCTGGTTGCTTGATGGCAGCACAAATTGTTCTTATATAAGGACCGTTTGTGACTTTTTATTGCACAAACATAATATCTGCGAAAACAATTTCAGTAAAAATGAATAAAGAATAATCTAAATAAATATTCAAGGTATCAATGAGATCAGATACTTATGCAACTGACAGATCTGTGTACATGATATCTATGTCTGAGTTTTATAACAGCAGTTTCTTAATTGTCAAAACAATACATTATATGGGGTCCACTTTTCTCTAAGTTTTCAGTGGGGCCAAGCCTGGCAGCTATGTGTGGTATCATACTTCATGGCCTGAGATCTGTATGGTGTCCTCCCTATTAAATGACATGACCCAAGCATATTGTGGAGTCGATAGTATGCACATGCAGTGAGTTGGGGTGAAGTTGGGAGGCGTGGGTTTCTGTATATAGTCCCTTAACAAAGTGCAGTGCTCCGGGGTACTTATACCGTTCTGGAGGAACCATTCCAGCTTCACTGGCCCCTAATGTAATCCATAATTAGAGAAACTGACAAAACTGATATTACCACAGAATTATAAAAATAAAACAACTGTTTAGTTATCAACCTACTTCAGTGAAATTGTTTAAAAAAAAGAGGGGAAACAAGTAAAAAAACATTTGAAATATTAAGCATGATGTAGGGATGGCAGTGCCAAAAAGTACAGAAACAAGGTATGCATGAATGCATAAAACCATACAAAAATCATTACATAAGTAGCCAGTAAGTAATGAATCAAGCTTTTGGTTATTAGTACTGTAATACTGTATTAGCACTATTCAGTTCAAAAGTATTTATTCAAACCAGAATTCATGTAACTGACAGGTCAACATTTAGTTCTATAAAAGTTATTCTTGGAAAGAATTGGCTACTTATGTAGATTTTGTGTGTGTTCATCCCTACCTTGTTTCGATACTTTTTGGCATTGCTATCCCTACATCATACCTAATTTATGCAACAAAAAAATATTATTTGTAAGAGTGACAATCAATCCTTCAGCATAGATGGCGGACGGTAGGATGTTGCTGACTGATGATCTTCTCTCTGGCCAGTAGTTTAAAATTAGGGACGGCGGAAGATAATAGCTTTGCCATAAATAACAAAATGTATATATAAATATAAAATAAAATGAACTGAAGAAAACAGAAGCAAAAGGGATTTTGAAGGACATTTATGAGTATGTGTATTCGTCAAATTCGAACAAAAATAAAGAAGTTTTGTGATACATAACTGTATATAAATAAAAGCACAACGAAAAAAAAAAAACACCAACCACTGAGCTACAAAAAAAAAACAAACAAACTGTTGTTGAGGTATAGAGAATTTTTAAGTTGTCGTTTGTTAACCACTGCACTGCGGTTGTTTTTATAGCCTGGTAGTGTGTACTTCCGAAACGCATCTAACTGGAAATAGGAAGATCTCGAGTTCGAGAACTGGTGCTTTGCATTCCAGCTTTGGGTACATTATAAGAGTGACAGTTAATCCCACCGATCTGTTAAGTGTAGCCACATCAGGAATAAGGTTCTACCGACAAGTTTGTTGTTAAGCACAAAGCCACATAATAGACTATCTGTGCTGTACTCACCAGGAGTATCGAAACCCGGATTTTAGCGATATGAGCCCTCACACTTACTGCTGAGCCACAGGGGAGCCCTACCAACTGTTTGTCTTCCCCCTAGTTCACAGTTCCAAATTACAGACGACTATGTCTGAACCATAGAGTCCGAATCATGACCGTTTAGTTCGTTGTGTGCAAAATATGTCTAGATGAATAAACAAACAGACGTCCAGGGCTTATGATAATTAGAGTGATCTTAATAATAAAGACCGAGAGAGTTCAGACTGAGATGAAAACAAAAAGGGTCAAGCTAAAAGACAACTTGAAAAATGTCCTCAAGGTGTTGAAACTGGCTCACTCTTTGTAGATAAAAAAAACTATATTTCTTTAGTGCAAACCAGGTTTTCCCTACATCTTAGCTCCGTCTAAAATTGAAAATGAAAGGTTTGTTTTATTATTAAGCACGAAGCTACACAATGGACTATCTATGCTTTGCCCATCATGGGTATCGAAACCCGGTTTCCAGCGATATAAGCCTTCAAAATTACCGCTAAGCCATTGGCAAGGGGGGCGAAAATAAAAGCAGCGGAATGATAAACAATATACATTTGAAAGGCTAACGTGATAACATTTTTTAGAACACAATCCTAGGTGGATACGAGGTACCATCGTTAGAGTCTCGGCACCGCAAGGAAAGAAACAAAAATACTTCTCGCTCCCACTTTGGAGCCGTGAGTGCTTTATAAAAGTGACGTTCAAACCTCATAATTATATTAGAGTAGCCCACGAGTTGATTAGCTGCCTTCCCTCTAGTATCTCACTTTAAAATCAGGAATGGCTAGCGCAGGTAGACCTTAAGTAGCTTTGCATGAAATTAAACAAATAACATCTACTTATCCATAAAGTTGAGAAATTAAATAATTCTATGAAATAATTCACATATCGTGATATAATATTCTATTGAAATGTTTTTACGACGCTTTGAAACATGTCTTACGGCCCAGCAACCTCTGTGGCTCAGCAGCAAGTCTGCGAGCTTATAACGCTAAAAGTCGGTGGGAAGAACATAAGTAGCCCATTGTGTAGCTATGTGCTTTAATAACGAACAAACAACAACCGTTTTATATTTGTGGGATAGAAATATCGATTTTGTTCTTTGTTTGTTTGTTTTAGAACAAAGCCATATTGAGCTATCCACTGTGTACGCCGCTCAGAATCGAACAGCGGATTTTGGAGCTGTAAGTCGGTATACTCAAGCCCGCATTAAGGTAGTTTGAGGCCCTGGTGCACTTATTTTTTTGAGGCCCCTTGAATAGGGTACAAGCAAATGTGAAGTTAATTATAATTAATACATATTATTTTTGTTTTTGAATTTCGCGCAAAGCTACACGAGGACTATCTGCGCTAGCCGTCCCTAATTGAGCAGTGTAAAACTAGAGGGAAGGCAGCTAGTCATCACCACCCACCACCAACTCCTGGGCTACTATTTTCTTAACGAATAGTGGGATTGACCGTCACATTATAAAGCCCCCACGGCTGAAAGGGCGAGCATGTTTGGTGGGACGGGGATTCGAACCCCTGACCCGCAGATTGCGAGTCGAGCGCCCTAACAGGGCACAAATACATATTAAGTTAATTACAGAATATGAGCTAATTATTTGAAGTAAATTAGAATATGATGCATCTAGTTTTTAAGGATGATATATTAAAATTAAACGATTATAATAATTATTATTTATTTGTACAACACGGCAAGTAAGAATGGATTAGGTAAGTAAAAAACAATATAGTTATTGTACAACATTACGGAAGCATGCCAAAACATTACCCTAAAATCGTTTTTTTTTTCTTGCTTTGGCGGAAGCAAAATCTGTAATTACATCTTCATAATCTATTTGCCTAAGCAATGTACTTTCTATCGTGAACAAGGAAAGGGCATTTAAATGTTCATTTAACATCGAAGCACGCAATTAATTTTTTATTCTAGCCATTTTAGAAAAAGCTCTCTTTGCACTGCAATTCGTGGCGGGTAGACACAAGTTTATTCTTTACCACGTCAACAGTTTGTTTTTGTTTGTTTTTTTGAATTTCGCGTAAAGCTACACGAGGGCTATCTGCGCTA
>NW_013667602.1:191982-195140 GCF_000517525.1 Limulus polyphemus
TTTGGTGTGACGGGGATTCGAACCCGCGACCCTCAGATTGCGAGTCGAGCGCCCTAACCACCTGGCAATGCCGGGCCCACCACGTCAACTGATTCGAGTTTGTTTTTTTCTGATTGCTTTGATGCATTGTTGAGTGGATGGTGTTTCACTATAAAAACATTTCGTAAACTGTAATGGAAAAAGAGCCGTCTAGATCTGGAGAGTATATATTTATAATCAATAGATAGATTAGATTTCAATTGATTGACTGGCATGTGTTTTATACCATGTTGTGTTACAGTTAACTGACAATTTAGCTGAAGAGAAAAAAAATTACCCACGAGAACATAGTAAGAGCTAAAGTTACATTTTTAACTGCTCAAGTCACGTGATTAGAGAGCCAGCAAATTTCTCTCAGAAAGACCAGTTTCTCAGCTGTTCACATGAAATTATTCTGTGTTATTCCCTGCATTATTTACTTTAAAAATTATTTTGGGGACTAGTAGCATTGATGTAAAGTAGTAGGACAGTCAACGGCAAAAAAAACGACTACACAGCAATATTTCTTGTTTTTCTTATCTATTCTTTATCTATTATTATAAAAGTAACTAAAAACGTAAAACTTAGAAACTTTTAGGCTACATAAGGTTAAATTAGGTTTCTACGAGGTACACTCGCTAGGAGTAACAGCTCGCGAGTAGCATGAGCTTTATGTAACTTGGTTAGTGTAACAGTTGCTTCATGTTACCGCATATTTTGACACTTCTTATGGCGGGAATTTTAAAAATCACTTTCCAAAAGGCAATAAAACAATAAAATTTAATTATATACAGTTGTCTAAGGTTAAGAAGTTTAAACTATTTAGTGTAAAGAAATGTTGTTTCCTGCTACAATTTGAAGTAATTCTAGAAAGAAATAATGGTGATTTTGATTTTCAAATTGATCTAGTCTGTATTGAGTAAGAATAGAACAAATAACAGAGTTAAACTGACTGTCCGGATCGTCAGTAGGGGACCCTCACCGCTTGGGTCCCTGGTGCATCTGCCCCACGGTTAATGCGGCCCCCCAGTGGCACAGCGGTATGTCTGCGGACTTATAACGCTAGAGACCGGGTTTCAATACCTGTTGTGAGCAGAGCACAGATAGCCCATTGTTTAGCTTTGTGCTTAACTTCAAAAATAAAAGAAACAAACGGTTAATGCGGCCCTGCATATACTTATTGTTGTCCCACCTCGGAACATATCGATTTTCATGACATAACTATTTATAATTTCCTCTAATCCTCAACAGATGGCATTACATTATTGGTATATCTGCGCTGTAAGTCCGCAGATATATCGCTGTGCCACTGGGGGCATTTACAGAAGGAAACTCCTGTATTATCAATTGCTCATTTCTCATATATAATGTCGTGTTTGATACCTCATTTTTATCTTGTACTTTTCCCATTTCAAACTCCCTTCGGCCACTATACTATTTAGTATTTATTTTATTTTACTAGGATTTTAGTTTCATTCTTTATATTCTACTCAATTTATTTTCTTTTAACTTTTCTTTTACATTTCACATAAGAAACTCTAATTTTCTGATTTTTTTTATATACCTAAGAAAATATTACAAGAACAAGGTTTAAGAAAATGTTTTGGTGATTTCTTACTTCCTAAACGCAATACTTTATATAATTCACACTAGGCCTTCATTGACTATAAATCGAAGTAAGCAACTAGGGGTTAGTATCTCGCAGAAATACTTAACCAGATTAATTTGTTTATTTTGCCAGCTATATAGAAAACATATTATTACTTTGGAGCGTATATAATTCACTTTTGTCGATAGATGGCAATGGTGTACTAAATTAATAGGATTTGTTGTACTTGACTGATAATATATATATATATATGTGTATTTGTTTCAGGTTTTATATAACTTTTAATTTATTATAAACGTGAAGAGTTAAACACCGTAATTATATTAATTTGTTCAATTTAAGAATGCTTTGTTATCGCAAAACTAGCTGATTTTGTCGTGCAGAAAGTCACAAGATTTCTGCATGTACGGATCATACCTTGAATATATTTTTCTTTCTTTTTGTTTTTATGACGAAGCTACTAAGGCTATCTTCCACTGTCTCTAAATTTTAACTATAGATCAAAAAGAAGGCTACCAGTCAGCAGCACCCTATCACTCACTATCCACGCTAAAAGACTGACTGTCACTCTTAAAACCACCCACAACTTAAAGTGCTGTTACTATCTTGAGGTAAAAGAAGGATTCAAGCCTAGCTCGTCAGATATAAAATAAAACTAAGTTTAAAGCAGTATTTATCAAAATAATACAATCTCAAACGAACATAATGAAACGTGAAAAGGTATGAGTTGATATTTGAATTCTACTCAGCTTAACTTAGCAAAAACTTTGTATAAAGTTCTTCAAAAGGAAAATTATATTTCCTCTGTAGTCGCTGTATACTTAAATTTTCCTGATTTTGCCTTTTTTAACAAGGACGATTTTTCTTTGTTTTACTTGTTTAAACGTAAATATACACAATGGGCTATCTGCGCTGTGGTCACTCTAAGGCTCGAACTCCCAATTTTAGCACTATAAACCTCCTATGAGCCACCAGACGGCCAGCAAGGAGACAAAGATAATTAATTTCAAAGAAGTAATTGGATAAGCACACTAACGATAATATCTTTCGAACGTAAAAATTTTGTTTTTTGGTCAATAAACGCCCTTCTAACACATGTTTAGAATATAAAAAGAACAACCAAAATAGGTCCAGGAAACAGAATTAGGTTAAAATGTGTTAAGATCTATTGAAATGTGTTACAATCTGTTCTTATCTTGCAGTCAAACTGAAACACTCGAATAAGCAGTAGGGCCAATTGTTTATTTTTGCTGTTTTTCTTTTTGTTTGTTTGATTTAGCGCAAAGGTACTCGAGTGCTGCCTTGCGCTACCTACCCCTAATTTTGAAGTAGTGGACTAGAAAAAAAGGCAGCTATTCAACACCAATTTTAAAATAACTACGGGTCCCCCGGTGGGACAGCGGTAAGTCTTCGGATTTACAACGCTAAAATTAGGGGTTAGATTTCCTCGGTGGATACAGCAGATAGCCCGATGTGGCTTTGCTATAAAAACACACACAATAGCTACAAACCTAAAGTGTAGTAGTTTTCC
>NW_013667602.1:195422-203992 GCF_000517525.1 Limulus polyphemus
TTGACCGTCACATTATAACACCCCCACGGCTGAAAGGGCGAGCATGTTTGGTGGGACGGGGATTCGAACCCGCGACCCGCAGATTGGGAATCGAGCGCCCAAATCACCAGATCATGCTATGCCCATTTGAAAACGGTATCATCTCAAAATGTGGATCTAATTGCAATGATTTTTTTAGTATCGTTATGAATTATTTTGAACTGAAAGACCACTATTTACTCAAACACATTAATTATAATAAAATGCGTAAGGTTACATCATTTTATTCACATTCCAAGCGCTTCTTGGCCAATATTCACTTATTCGTTTCAGAACTATAAGTCATACAGTGACACATACATTTTCAATCGATTCACATATCTGAGAAACATTATTTGTTTCAACGTTCTGAAGTGAGAGAGTAAGTACTTCACTTTATCCATTTTGTGTGAAAGCAGGCGTTTTAACGTCGTGTATATTCATACAAATAAAGTTATTCTGCCTTTCTTCAACTTTTTGTGTGTGATTAACTTACATTTTCCTTGTGATTCTTTTATTTGCCTAAATATTTTTAGACTTCATTAATTAAGCTATGATTTTATTGTTTTACGATCAAATGACTACGTTGCTCAGTTAGAAAGCATGATGAGTTTCAAGTGGTGGGAAATTTTATAAAGTTATAGGTGGGTTTTTTCTTATAGCAAAGAATATATTGCTATCTGCTGTGTCCACCGAGGGGAATCGAACCGCTGATTTTAGCATTGTAAATCCGAAGACTTACCACTGTCCCATCGGGAGACATAAAGTTATTGGAGTAGTAAATGTAGTTTATCTTATGGTTTTTGGAGATAACTCTGATATGATAATTTGGTTTATAGAAGAGCGCAGAAGTTGTTGTTCTGCTTATTCAGTAGATACTGAGTATCAAGAAGCTACAGTTATTCAGTAAGTGTTCAGAGGATAATGGGTGTTCAGAAGCCATTGTTCTTCAGTGAATATCCAAAGCGTTCAGATATTACTGTTATGTTAATTTAGTGAATAATAACTGTTCGAAAGCCACTGTTGAGTGAGAACCCAAAGTGTTCATATATTACTGATATGCTCATTTATGGATACCGAGTGTTCAAAAGCTACTATTGTTTGATGAATATTTAGTGTTCATATGTTACTGTTACGTTTATCAAGTGAATACTAAGATTCAGAAGATACTAAAAAATATACTTTGTTCTTCTCAGTGTAACCACATTCACTGACTTAGATTGTTCTGTGATTTATTAAACCTCAACCAAGTCATAAGAAATAATTTAAGAACACTTACTGTTGCTTCTACCAAGTGTGCAGAGTGCCCTAGATGCCATGAATATGTAGAAAAACATTCTTACAATGGAAATAAAGGTCAAAATGGATTAGGCCTAACCAAAGGTAAACTTGCTTTGAGAAGACTTTTTATCAAAACACCATTTTGGGAGTTTCGTTGCCTTTATCACAGCAAGATATCGAATCCTAAACTTACGTAAAGTTTTATATGAAAACGTATCAAGAGGATACATTGCCATCATAAATGAAAATTTCGTTACGATCGACTCACGACTTTAGGGTTAGTAAGTCAGCAAAGTTAGGGCAATCCAATAATTTATAAGGTTTTAGGTATCATGAAGGATTTTAATTAATCAGACTGAAACAAAATGCTGCAAAAGCACACTACTTTAATATTAATTGGTATTAAATAACGAAGATTAAAATGGGGTGAGGGGGTTTTAAAATCCTGCTTGTAATTCTATAGAATTTTTAAAATCATCGACTTACTGCAAATATTTGTTAAACAAACTGCATAATGGTGAGAATAAACGTATAAAATCTATTGAGGATTCGTTTTACATGGGTATAACATCACGGATGTAAGAGACAGAATTTGGAAAGTTGAGAAGAATCTTAGTTGCTAACACAAAGTACAAACAAAGCCATATGTTGTGTACCTATTCTTTCAGGAAACCAGTACCACGAAAACAATAATTTCCAAAGGTAATTTCAACAAACTGTATAATTTAAATAATTAAAAAAATAGCATTGCTATATATGCCTACTTTTATCCAGCACATGTGATTAAAAAGAACGAGAGAGAAAAAAAATTAAAGTGAAAGGTGTTTTTCATCACTTTTCGTTTTTCTTGACCTGCATACAAATAGAATTTCGAATTCAGTTTTAGCGTCCATAGGTCCAACACATTTTGATTAGTTCTGGGCTTGAATGAAAGGTTTCCTGGGCAGGGGCAAACAAAAGGTGGTTCTGAAATGTAATATTTAAATAAACCTCCGATTCGAAATCTATAATAGACATACCAAGAGGATTTTGAAACAAAAAATTAGATGCAACTAAGCGCAAACAGGAGCATCGAAAGTCTAAAGGCCTAACATTTGCAATAAAAAGATTGAAATTGTTATACTGTGTATATACATAGCGTTTCATTTGTCTCTTAGTATCCAACCATGAATTGAATAAAAGGATTTCCGTTTAGAGACTCATGGCAGACAAAATATAAATCTAAAATATTAGTTTTGCACACCTCTGATATGAAATTCGAAATAGGCAAATTAAGACAAATGTGTAAAAAATAAACATTACAAATCTGAATACACTGCATTACTTATATAACAATAAAATAACACAAAGTTTAAAAACTTGGACGTTGTAACAACAAATTGTATTAAGTAGAACTTGTAACCTCTAAAATCAAATTAATATAAAATTATAATCACCACAATATAGGTATTTAAAAAATACAAACTTCTGAAATAATAAAAAAAATATTTTTTAAATTTCCAAATGGACATACCCAAAATATTTTTTGGTATCCTATGTTTGGGGTATGATCAAATCAAATTATTTACTTCCAGGAATGATTTTAGACTAATATTTTTATTTACTCAAACATTTGTAATTATTGTCTTGAAAATAACCGTAAAGGAGAACACATAGTTACGGCGACATGTTATTTTGGATATTTTTATATGTGAAAAGTAATGGAATAATCAGCTAATAACAAATTTTCAAAGCATAAATGGTTACTAATTAGGCACAATAAAGGCTTGAGTCATACTTACAATTTTTGTGTTTATGTTATTGCTTTGAAATTAACTTTTTCTGTTGGCGACATGGTACTTTTAACACCTCACCATTGTTTATTTCCTTGGTGTACTGGAAAAACTTAACACAAACTCAACATATTATATATGTTTGGAAAGCTATGTCCATCGTCTATCAAATAGAAATTATTATATATTTATATAAAGTACGTACACAGAGAAAATTGCCTCAGAATACTGGCGACATCAATTTGGACACTTAAGAAAGCCTGGTCCTTAACTAATAATAATAATACTTAAATAGGCGTTATCAAAAGAAACGATATAATGATTAAAACATGTTGACCTTAGAAGAAGCTGTAAAAAAATGGAAAGAGAGGAAAGTATTCTAAATATAATAATCACGTTGCTAAAAAATGTGCTTCCTATGGGACAAATCGAAACTTTAGACAGGTGTTACGTGAGTCACGAGTTATTTTTTCCCAATTAGTTAGCTTATTTTGAAGCTTTCCGATTTTAACCAGAGATATATTTTCAATCTTTTCAGTCCTGTTTTAATTAGAAAATTGTTATCTACGTGTATCAACAACCTTCTTTTTTCTTGAAAAAGATAAAACTCTTACATCTTTTTTTTTTTTGTATATTAAGATTTGCAAATATTTAACCTGAGAATCTCCTATGACTAAAGTACGCATCATCATCACAGAAACCTTAAATATAGAACACAGTCTAACCTAAGAACTTAAATATAAAATAAAATTTGAAAAGTTAATTGATAAAGAAACAAATCAAAATATTTGTTAGTTATATCTATAGGAATTATACAGCACGTAACCTAAATTAAACAGTTGTTTATACAATATTTCAAGCGAATTATTAGAAACTTGCTACTAATAACCAAATGAAAATTGTAGCTTAGATTGGCTTAGATAAAAGGAAAACTTAAAAGTTAACGAAAGCTATTTTAAAATACGCAAACTAAATACTTTGAGAATTACACCTAAGAGAAAAACAAAGTAAGATTTTGTAATACTTAGCCTATACTTATAAATATTATTTAAAACTATAAATGAAACTGTGTATCAAAATCTTAGCAAATCAAAGGACAATAATAAATCAAGGTGAAAGAACATGCTTCCGATTGTCAAACAATATTAGAGCAAAGTGAGACAGTTAGTCTTAATGCTCACTTTTTATACCTTTGTTTGATGCAGAGTATTGTGACCTGTCCTAGCCCTTCAATTGCCGTGAAAAGATGACCTTAAAGTCTTCTCAGCCATATGTCATTTTAACACAATGTTATGATACATTCCTTGAAATAGTATTCTTAGAAATCGGAATACGTTACCGTTTCCCAAACTTTACAGACCCAGGGACCGGGTTTTTTCATTCTCAATTTTTTGCGGACCATCTTGTATACATAGGTACATGTATGTACACACAAAGTAAATTACGATTTTGCTGCTTTAAATATGCATATTTATGATACCATGAAAATAAATGGAAGAAGTATTTCACTGTTTATTCAATCTTACAACCTTAGGAATTAGAAATTTAATTTCACTGTTTATTCAAGTTTACAACCTTAGGAATTAAACGTTTAATTTCACTGTTTATTCAATCTTACAACCTTAGGAATTAAAAGTTTAATTTCACTGTTTATTCAGTCTTATAACCTTAGGAATTAAAAGTTTAATTTCACTGTTTATTCAAGTTTACAACCTTAGGAATTAAAAGTTTAATTTCACTGTTTATTCAAGTTTACAACATTAGGAGTCAGGAAAAAGAAAACTTGCTAATGTAAAGGATGATGATGTTTGTTATTACATAACGTCAGAAGGAAAGGAAGTTAATTTAACCCTCAAATCTGGTTCGACATTCAGTCTATTTCTATACTTGTTTTTTAAGAAAATCAAAGACAAGAAGCTAGTTTCACACTTATATGTCGTAACGAAAGGCATTAGGAATCCGACCGCTTTTTTAGATAGCTCTGGTTATTCATTACGACAACTCAGCCAAAAATTAATCAAGGAGAGTTTATCAAAATTCTGTTTTAAGACGGTATTACAGGAAAGTTCAATTAGTGAATCCACTTCTGATTCATTTAATAGTAAGATCTCTTCATTTTCCGTGTTAACACTAAACAGGTCCCTAATCCACATTTTATTGGCGCCAATTGGAGGAAAATATTCATTTAAGCTTGATGATAACCCCAATAGATCTTCTTTAATTACTACAGAAGTTGCATGTGAGATGTTAATTTCAGTATATTCATCTAAAAAGCCAGTCCCAAACGAGACCATGTCAAGTAGCGTCTTATCGAGTTCATGATTGTTGCGCGATATTGATAGGATAATTGTTTTTTTTTTTTTTTCTGAGGACCGGTATTTTTTTTCAAAGAACCGGTACCGGGCCGCGGACCACACTTTGGGAAATGTTGCGTTAGGAGGAAGAAAAATTGCTTCTTGAACATAAGAGAAACTTCTAAATAAGGAGACAAATATGACAAAATAAAGTAAAACCGACAAAATTGAAATATTTTAAATACCGTTTTGTTCCGCATACGTTTATTTATTGATACTGTTCTTTCATTCTAACAGCACAACACAGTAATATAAGATCGTTGTCATGAATAATAGACTATACAATAATGTACGTAAGTTTAATTATTGGTTTGAATTTCGCGCAAAGCTACACGAGGGACATCTGCACTAGCCGTCCGTAATTTAGCGGTGAAAGGCAGTTAGTCATCACCACCCACCGCCAACTCTTGAGCTACTCTTTTACCAACGTATAGTGGGATTGACCGTCATATTACAACGCTCCCACGGCTGAAAGGGCGAGCATGTTTGGAGGGACGGGGATTCGAAACCGCGACCCTCAAATTGCGAGTCAAGCGCCTTAATCATCTGGCCATGCCGGGCCACTTGACTAACGTTTTTAAGTACTAGATACTAAAACTAATTAGTTTTATCCTATGTTTCGAGTACTAATCAGATAGTAGTAATTCATCGGAGATAAGACGTGCAAAGAGATAAACACAGTACATAAGAAGTTAAGACATTAGAAACGGTACACTTTCTGGTGCAAAAACTTGATTAATAAACTATATCTTAGTGATAATTTATAGGTTGTGAACTGTCACCGTTCACGTATTTTAAATGCCACTTATAAGAGTGGATTTGAAATTTAAAAATTCTAGAACATTCTGTTCTAGAAGAAATTTTGATTCATCATATGTTATGTAGTGTTTCTAATGAAGTTCAGATAGAGAACTGTTAACAAGTTGGTATTTCTTCTTAGATTCAAAATATTTATCGCTCTCATATCAACAAATCATTCACCAAAATCAACATGGTATAGCATAGGAGGTCGTTTTGTAATTTATAATACTCATATCTCAATGAACAATCTCAAGTATTGTTATGGTCAATTTATTACGCACACAAAATACGTTGTGTTTTTTTTTTTGACTTTATAACTTATTTGTTTCCTCAGTGAGAGACTATTTTGCAATCTATATAGCTCAACTTTCAATAAAGCCGAACTTTGAAAACCAGATAGTAAAGCTTAGAAGGTCGTTTTGAATTATACTGAATGCATTATGTTGTAAAGAAGTCTTAGTCGATATTAAGTAAAAATTAGAATATTACTCAAATTATTCTGAACGGGTTGTTAATAAATTATTTAGTAATTGTTGAAGTATTAAAAGAAAGTAAATCAACTGTTTTTCTGTTTTCATTTTTTAACCGTTTTTAGAATGGAACAATAGTTCGTGCACGTGGTGTAACTTTTGTTTGTTTTCTGTTGCCCGAGGCAATATGTCTTTACCGCGTTTAATGGTAGCCCCCAATGTTGTAGATATACGGACTGCGTCCTTCTCTACCTTGAGGCATTTCGTCATAGTTTTCTCAACTAGGGTTCCTATTGTTGTACAGTTATAAGATACTGATGGGCTTCCGGCCAGCGCACCGTCTTTTAGTACAGAGTTCCGGTTCCGGCCGGAGTTCTGGTTTTTAGTAGATCACCAAACTCATGCGCTACAGACACACTCTCGTGCATAGCACATGTATTGTGATGATGTTGTTTTCATTCTATCGTGATATTCCTAAAACATAGTTAAGCTCAGTTCTCAACTAAAACAATTAAGCGTCAATAACGTTTATTATAATTTCACACATTTGCTAGGATCTACTAAAACTTGTAAAATTAATCTTAACTGGGATTTTTTTAGAGTGTGTATATGTACCCCCCAGTAGCACAGCGGTATGTCTGCGGACTTACAACGATAGAACCCAGGTTTCGATATCCGTGGTGGGCAGAGCACGGATAACCCATTGTGTAGCTGTGTGCTTAATTACAAGACAAACAAACAGTTGAAGTAAAATATGAATAATGACAATATTTAAAGAGAATGCCTTTTTTAACAAACTAAATACAATTTATCAATCGTAAGGTTCTAAACAAAATAATCACTAAAAGTAAAGATAAATTGATATAGAGCGGCACTAACCGACCTGGTGCCATTGCTGTAAATATTGCGCATGTAGGGCCCTGACCACGGAGCCATGCCGGGCCGAACCTTTGTATTTTGAAATTTCAAGGTGAAATATCATACGATACATACAGAATGAGTTGCCTTTTTTTTTCCTCTTTATTTTGTAATAAACGCTTCGCCTTACATGAATAATTTGTAAAATGTGAATAGAGCGATAATTTTTTACTGTACATCCAGCGAACTGTCAGACACTGTTTACCAGCTATGTAGCTATATGTCAGTAACAATGACCCTGTATAAAATCTTCAATTTTACACCTCTCGTTTTTGACGTTGTCGAGTGTGACTCGCGTTGTTTACTTAGCAATTCAGCAAGGGACATTCAACCAAGATTCTTCAACCAACATGTTTTTTTGTTGTTGTTTTTTTCACATTCCATCTTCACAGACATCCATATATTTCCAGGGACAACAGTTTTGTTTTTCTGATGTTCATTCACTCTGAAGGTTTTTGACGAAAGTACACAGACATTTTTAATAGCTTGTCAGAATCAGACTAGCTAGACGGTCTCTGACTGGTTTAATATGGGATGGACGTCGCTTTGATAATTCACGCTTTGTCGAAAGGCAGTTGCTGTTTGAGCAGTGGCAAAAAAATAAGATTGGCAAAAAGCAAGAAAAAAACAACAACGTGCTATTATAGCCAGTCATTGAATTTGTTTCCAACTTAGCAGATGCTGGAGGACACGTTACCATTTATCAGGGAGTTATTCAACTAAAGTGATATCTATATGACATAAAATAACTTCTTTACATAAATAGCTAGAGGCCCGGCATGGCCAGGTGGTTAGGGCGCTCGACTCACAATTTGAGGGTCGCGGGTTCGAATCCACGTCACACCAAACATGCTCGCCCTTTCAGCCGTGGGGCCGTTATAATGTGACGGTCAATCCCACTATTCGTTGGTAAAAGAGTAGCCCAAGAGTTGGCGGTGGGTGGTGATGACTAGCTG